>NW_027443325.1:0-49478 GCF_048569485.1 Anomaloglossus baeobatrachus | reverse complement strand
TGGAGATGATATTTAATAAAATAAGTAGAAATCCACTAAAAGTTTTGTTTGGTTATCTTGCAATCCCGAGATAATCGTCTCCATGCTCCAAATCCATTTTAAAGCCATTTTTAAGGCATTTCGCCTATACATGAAATGAACACATTTTTCTCCAAAACTATAACAGATGCAAGCTTGTCCTGTTTGGTGGAGATAATATTTAATAAAATAAGTAGAAATCTACTAAAAGTTTCGTTTGTTTATATTGCCATCCTGAGATAATCGTCTCCATGCTCCAAATCCATTTTAAAGCCATTTCAAAGGCATTTTGCGCATACATGAAATGAACACATTTTTCTCCAAAACTATAACACATGCAAGCTTGTCCTGTTTGGTGGAGATGATATTTAATAAAATAAGTAGAAATCCACTAAAAGTTTTGTTTGGTTATCTTGCAATCCCGAGATAATCGTCTCCATGCTCCAAATCCATTTTAAAGCCATTTTTAAGGCATTTCGCGCATACATGAAATGAACACATTTTTCTCCAAAACTATAACAGATGCAAGCTTGTCCTGTTTGGTGGAGATAATATTTAATAAAAAAAGTAGAAATCTACTAAAAGTTTCGTTTGTTTATATTGCCATCCTGAGATAATCGTCTCCATGCTCCAAATCCATTTTAAAGCCATTTCAAAGGCATTTTGCGCATACATGAAATGAACACATTTTTCTCCAAAACTATAACACATGCAAGCTTGTCCTGTTTGGTGGAGATGATATTTAATAAAATAAGTAGAAATCCACTAAAAGTTTTGTTTGGTTATCTTGCAATCCCGAGATAATCGTCTCCATGTTCCAAATCCATTTTAAAGCCATTTTTAAGGCATTTCGCGCATACATGAAATGAACACATTTTTCTCCAAAACTATAACAGATGCAAGCTTGTCCTGTTTGGTGGAGATGATATTTAATAAAATAAGTAGAAATCCACCAAAAGTTTTGTTTGGTTATCTTGCAATCCCGAGATAATCGTCTCCATGCTCCAAATCCATTTTAAAGCCATTTTTAAGGCATTTCGCGCATACATGAAATGAACACATTTTTCTCCAAAACTATAACAGATGCAAGCTTGTCCTGTTTGGTGGAGATGATATTTAATAAAATAAGTAGAAATCCACTAAAAGTTTTGTTTGGTTATCTTGCAATCCCGAGATAATCGTCTCCATGCTCCAAATCCATTTAAAGCCATTTTTAAGGCATTTCGCGCATACATGAAATGAACACATTTTTCTCCAAAACTATAACAGATGCAAGCTTGTCCTGTTTGGTGGAGATGATATTTAATAAAATAAGTAGAAATCCACTAAAAGTTTTGTTTGGTTATCTTGCAATCCCGAGATAATCGTCTCCATGCTCCAAATCCATTTTATAGTCATTTTTAAGGCATTTCGCGCATACATGAAATGAACACATTTTTCTCCAAAACTATAACAGATGCAAGCTTGTTCTGTTTGGTGGAGATGATATTTAATAAAATAAGTAGAAATCCACTAAAAGTTTTGTTTGGTTATCTTGCAATCCCGAGATAATCGTCTCCATGCTCCAAATCCATTTTAAAGCCATTTCAAAGGCATTTTGCGCATACATGAAATGAACACATTTTTCTCCAAAACTATAACACATGCAAGCTTGTCCTGTTTGGTGGAGATGATATTTAATAAAATAAGTAGAAATCCACTAAAAGTTTTGTTTGGTTATCTTGCAATCCCGAGATAATCGTCTCCATGCTCCAAATCCATTTTAAAGCCATTTTTA
The DNA here is from genome assembly GCF_048569485.1 of Anomaloglossus baeobatrachus. Lineage (NCBI taxonomy): Eukaryota > Metazoa > Chordata > Amphibia > Anura > Aromobatidae > Anomaloglossus > Anomaloglossus baeobatrachus. The sequence goes on along the minus strand of NW_027443325.1, from coordinate 47,683 downwards.
AGGCATTTCGCGCATACATGAAATGAACACATTTTTCTCCAAAACTATAACAGATGCAAGCTTGTCCTGTTTGGTGGAGATGATATTTAATAAAATAAGTAGAAATCCACTAAAAGTTTTGTTTGGTTATCTTGCAATCCCGAGATAATCGTCTCCATGCTCCAAATCCATTTTAAAGCCATTTTTAAGGCATTTCGCCTATACATGAAATGAACACATTTTTCTCCAAAACTATAACAGATGCAAGCTTGTCCTGTTTGGTGGAGATAATATTTAATAAAATAAGTAGAAATCTACTAAAAGTTTCGTTTGTTTATATTGCCATCCTGAGATAATCGTCTCCATGCTCCAAATCCATTTTAAAGCCATTTCAAAGGCATTTTGCGCATACATGAAATGAACACATTTTTCTCCAAAACTATAACACATGCAAGCTTGTCCTGTTTGGTGGAGATGATATTTAATAAAATAAGTAGAAATCCACTAAAAGTTTTGTTTGGTTATCTTGCAATCCCGAGATAATCGTCTCCATGCTCCAAATCCATTTTAAAGCCATTTTTAAGGCATTTCGCGCATACATGAAATGAACACATTTTTCTCCAAAACTATAACAGATGCAAGCTTGTCCTGTTTGGTGGAGATAATATTTAATAAAAAAAGTAGAAATCTACTAAAAGTTTCGTTTGTTTATATTGCCATCCTGAGATAATCGTCTCCATGCTCCAAATCCATTTTAAAGCCATTTCAAAGGCATTTTGCGCATACATGAAATGAACACATTTTTCTCCAAAACTATAACACATGCAAGCTTGTCCTGTTTGGTGGAGATGATATTTAATAAAATAAGTAGAAATCCACTAAAAGTTTTGTTTGGTTATCTTGCAATCCCGAGATAATCGTCTCCATGTTCCAAATCCATTTTAAAGCCATTTTTAAGGCATTTCGCGCATACATGAAATGAACACATTTTTTCTCCAAAACTATAACAGATGCAAGCTTGTCCTGTTTGGTGGAGATGATATTTAATAAAATAAGTAGAAATCCACCAAAAGTTTTGTTTGGTTATCTTGCAATCCCGAGATAATCGTCTCCATGCTCCAAATCCATTTTAAAGCCATTTTTAAGGCATTTCGCGCATACATGAAATGAACACATTTTTCTCCAAAACTATAACAGATGCAAGCTTGTCCTGTTTGGTGGAGATGATATTTAATAAAATAAGTAGAAATCCACTAAAAGTTTTGTTTGGTTATCTTGCAATCCCGAGATAATTGTCTCCATGCTCCAAATCCATTTTAAAGCCATTTTTAAGGCATTTCGCGCATACATGAAATGAACACATTTTTCTCCAAAACTATAACAGATGCAAGCGTGTCCTGTTTGGTGGAGATGATATTTAATAAAATAAGTAGAAATCCACTAAAAGTTTTGTTTGGTTATCTTGCAATCCCGAGATAATCGTCTCCATGCTCCAAATCCATTTTAAAGCCATTTTTAAGGCATTTCGCGCATACATGAAATGAACACATTTTTCTCCAAAACTATAACAGATGCAAGCTTGTCCTGTTTGGTGGAGATGATATTTAATAAAATAAGTAGAAATCCACTAAAAGTTTTGTTTGGTTATCTTGCAATCCCGAGATAATCGTCTCCATGCTCCAAATCCATTTTAAAGCCATTTTTAAGGCATTTCGCGCATACATGAAATGAACACATTTTTCTCCAAAACTATAACAGATGCAAGCTTGTCCTGTTTGGTGGAGATGATATTTAATAAAATAAGTAGAAATCCACTAAAAGTTTTGTTTGGTTATATTGCAATCCCGAGATAATCGTCTCCATGCTCCAAATCCATTTGAAAGCCATTTTTAAGGCATTTCGCGCATACATGAAATGAACACATTTTTCTCCAAAACTATAACAGATGCAAGCTTGTCCTGTTTGGTGGAGATGATATTTAATAAAATAAGTAGAAATCCACTAAAAGTTTTGTTTGGTTATCTTGCAATCCCGAGATAATCGTCTCCATGCTCCAAATCCATTTTAAAGCCATTTTTAAGGCATTTCGCGCATACATGAAATGAACACATTTTTCTCCAAAACTATAACAGATGCAAGCTTGTCCTGTTTGGTGGAGATGATATTTAATAAAATAAGTAGAAATCCACTAAAAGTTTTGTTTGGTTATCTTGCAATCCCGAGATAATCGTCTCCATGCTCCAAATCCATTTTAAAGCCATTTTTAAGGCATTTCGCGCATACATGAAATGAACACATTTTTCTCCAAAACTATAACAGATGCAAGCTTGTCCTGTTTGGTGGAGATGATATTTAATAAAATAAGTAGAAATCCACTAAAAGTTTTGTTTGGTTATCTTGCAATCCCGAGATAATCGTCTCCATGCTCCAAATCCATTTTAAAGCCATTTTTAAGGCATTTCGCGCATACATGAAATGAACACATTTTTCTCCAAAACTATAACAGATGCAAGCTTGTCCTGTTTGGTGGAGATGATATTTAATAAAATAAGTAGAAATCCACTAAAAGTTTTGTTTGGTTATATTGCAATCCCGAGATAATCGTATCCATGCTCCAAATCCATTTTAAAGCCATTTTTAAGGCATTTCGCGCATACATGAAATGAACACATTTTTCTCCAAAACTATAAAAGATGCAAGCTTGTCCTGTTTGGTGGAGATGATATTTAATAAAATAAGTAGAAATCCACTAAAAGTTTTGTTTGGTTATCTTGCAATCCCGAGATAATCGTCTCCATGCTCCAAATCCATTTTAAAGCCATTTTTAAGGCATTTCTCGCATACATGAAATGAACACATTTTTCTCCAAAACTATAACAGATGCAAGCTTGTCCTGTTTGGTGGAGATGATATTTAATAAAATAAGTAGAAATCCACTAAAAGTTTTGTTTGGTTATCTTGCAATCCCGAGATAATCGTCTCCATGCTCCAAATCCATTTTAAAGCCATTTTTAAGGCATTTCGCGCATACATGAAATGAACACATTTTTCTCCAAAACTATAACAGATGCAAGCTTGTCCTGTTTGGTGGAGATGATATTTAATAAAATAAGTAGAAATCCACTAAAAGTTTTGTTTGGTTATATTGCAATCCCGAGATAATCGTCTCCATGCTCCAAATCCATTTTAAAGCCATTTTTAAGGCATTTCGCGCATACATGAAATGAACACATTTTTCTCCAAAACTATAACAGATGCAAGCTTGTCCTGTTTGGTGGAGATGATATTTAATAAAATAAGTAGAAAGCCACTAAAAGTTTTGTTTGGTTATCTTGCAATCCCGAGATAATCGTCTCCATGCTCCAAATCCATTTTAAAGCCATTTTTAAGGCATTTCGCGCATACATGAAATGAACACATTTTTCTCCAAAACTATAACAGATGCAAGCTTGTCCTGTTTGGTGGAGATGATATTTAATAAAATAAGTAGAAATCCACTAAAAGTTTTGTTTGGTTATCTTGCAATCCCGAGATAATCGTCTCCATGCTCCAAATCCATTTTAAAGCCATTTTTAAGGCATTTCGCGCATACATGAAATGAACACATTTTTCTCCAAAACTATAACAGATGCAAGCTTGTCCTGTTTGGTGGAGATGATATTTAATAAAATAAGTAGAAATCCACTAAAAGTTTTGTTTGGTTATCTTGCAATCCCGAGATAATCGTCTCCATGCTCCAAATCCATTTTAAAGCCATTTTTAAGGCATTTCGCGCATACATGAAATGAACACATTTTTCTCCAAAACTATAACAGATGCAAGCTTGTCCTGTTTGGTGGAGATGATATTTAATAAAATAAGTAGAAATCCACTAAAAGTTTTGTTTGGTTATATTGCAATCCTGAGATAATCGTCTCCATGCTCCAAATCCATTTTAAAGCCATTTTTAAGGCATTTCGCGCATACATGAAATGAACACATTTTTCTCCAAAACTATAACAGATGCAAGCTTGTCCTGTTTGGTGGAGATGATATTTAATAAAATAAGTAGAAATCCACTAAAAGTTTTGTTTGGTTATCTTGCAATCCCGAGATAATCGTCTCCATGCTCCAAATCCATTTTAAAGCCATTTTTAAGGCATTTCGCGCATACATGAAATGAACACATTTTTCTCCAAAACTATAACAGATGCAAGCTTGTCCTGTTTGGTGGAGATGATATTTAATAAAATAAGTAGAAATCCACTAAAAGTTTTGTATGGTTATCTTGCAATCCCGAGATAATCGTCTCCATGCTCCAAATCCATTTTAAAGCCATTTTTAAGGCATTTCGCGCATACATGAAATGAACACATTTTTCTCCAAAACTATAACAGATGCAAGCTTGTCCTGTTTGGTGGAGATGATATTTAATAAAATAAGTAGAAATCCACTAAAAGTTTTGTTTGGTTATCTTGCAATCCCGAGATAATCGTCTCCATGCTCCAAATCCATTTTAAAGCCATTTTTAAGGCATTTCGCGCATACATGAAATGAACACATTTTTCTCCAAAACTATAACAGATGCAAGCTTGTCCTGTTTGGTGGAGATGATATTTAATAAAATAAGTAGAAATACACTAAAAGTTTTGTTTGGTTATCTTGCAATCCCGAGATAATCGTCTCCATGCTCCAAATCCATTTTAAAGCTATTTTTAAGGCATTTCGCGCATACATGAAATGAACACATTTTTCTCCAAAACTATAACAGATGCAAGCTTGTCCTGTTTGGTGGAGATGATATTTAATAAAATAAGTAGAAATCCACTAAAAGTTTTGTTTGGTTATCTTGCAATCCCGAGATAATCGTCTCCATGCTCCAAATCCATTTTATAGTCATTTTTAAGGCATTTCGCGCATACATGAAATGAACACATTTTTCTCCAAAACTATAACAGATGCAAGCTTGTTCTGTTTGGTGGAGATGATATTTAATAAAATAAGTAGAAATCCACTAAAAGTTTTGTTTGGTTATCTTGCAATCCCGAGATAATCGTCTCCATGCTCCAAATCCATTTTAAAGCCATTTCAAAGGCATTTTGCGCATACATGAAATGAACACATTTTTCTCCAAAACTATAACACATGCAAGCTTGTCCTGTTTGGTGGAGATGATATTTAATAAAATAAGTAGAAATCCACTAAAAGTTTTGTTTGGTTATCTTGCAATCCCGAGATAATCGTCTCCATGCTCCAAATCCATTTTAAAGCCATTTTTAAGGCATTTCGCGCATACATGAAATGAACACATTTTTCTCCAAAACTATAACAGATGCAAGCTTGTCCTGTTTGGTGGAGATGATATTTAATAAAATAAGTAGAAATCCACTAAAAGTTTTGTTTGGTTATCTTGCAATCCCGAGATAATCGTCTCCATGCTCCAAATCCATTTTAAAGCCATTTTTAAGGCATTTCGCCTATACATGAAATGAACACATTTTTCTCCAAAACTATAACAGATGCAAGCTTGTCCTGTTTGGTGGAGATAATATTTAATAAAATAAGTAGAAATCTACTAAAAGTTTCGTTTGTTTATATTGCCATCCTGAGATAATCGTCTCCATGCTCCAAATCCATTTTAAAGCCATTTCAAAGGCATTTTGCGCATACATGAAATGAACACATTTTTCTCCAAAACTATAACACATGCAAGCTTGTCCTGTTTGGTGGAGATGATATTTAATAAAATAAGTAGAAATCCACTAAAAGTTTTGTTTGGTTATCTTGCAATCCCGAGATAATCGTCTCCATGCTCCAAATCCATTTTAAAGCCATTTTTAAGGCATTTCGCGCATACATGAAATGAACACATTTTTCTCCAAAACTATAACAGATGCAAGCTTGTCCTGTTTGGTGGAGATAATATTTAATAAAAAAAAGTAGAAATCTACTAAAAGTTTCGTTTGTTTATATTGCCATCCTGAGATAATCGTCTCCATGCTCCAAATCCATTTTAAAGCCAATTCAAAGGCATTTTGCGCATACATGAAATGAACACATTTTTCTCCAAAACTATAACACATGCAAGCTTGTCCTGTTTGGTGGAGATGATATTTAATAAAATAAGTAGAAATCCACTAAAAGTTTTGTTTGGTTATCTTGCAATCCCGAGATAATCGTCTCCATGTTCCAAATCCATTTTAAAGCCATTTTTAAGGCATTTCGCGCATACATGAAATGAACACATTTTTCTCCAAAACTATAACAGATGCAAGCTTGTCCTGTTTGGTGGAGATGATATTTAATAAAATAAGTAGAAATCCACTAAAAGTTTTGTTTGGTTATCTTGCAATCCCGAGATAATCGTCTCCATGCTCCAAATCCATTTTAAAGCCATTTTTAAGGCATTTCGCGCATACATGAAATGAACACATTTTTCTCCAAAACTATAACAGATGCAAGCGTGTCCTGTTTGGTGGAGATGATATTTAATAAAATAAGTAGAAATCCACTAAAAGTTTTGTTTGGTTATCTTGCAATCCCGAGATAATCGTCTCCATGCTCCAAATCCATTTTAAAGCCATTTTTAAGGCATTTCGCGCATACATGAAATGAACACATTTTTCTCCAAAACTATAACAGATGCAAGCTTGTCCTGTTTGGTGGAGATGATATTTAATAAAATAAGTAGAAATCCACTAAAAGTTTTGTTTGGTTATCTTGCAATCCCGAGATAATCGTCTCCATGCTCCAAATCCATTTTAAAGCCATTTTTAAGGCATTTCGCGCATACATGAAATGAACACATTTTTCTCCAAAACTATAACAGATGCAAGCTTGTCCTGTTTGGTGGAGATGATATTTAATAAAATAAGTAGAAATCCACTAAAAGTTTTGTTTGGTTATATTGCAATCCCGAGATAATCGTCTCCATGCTCCAAATCCATTTGAAAGCCATTTTTAAGGCATTTCGCGCATACATGAAATGAACACATTTTTCTCCAAAACTATAACAGATGCAAGCTTGTCCTGTTTGGTGGAGATGATATTTAATAAAATAAGTAGAAATTTACTAAAAGTTTTGTTTGGTTATCTTGCAATCCCGAGATAATCGTCTCCATGCTCCAAATCCATTTTAAAGACATTTTTAAGGCATTTCGCGCATACATGAAATGAACACATTTTTCTCCAAAACTATAACAGATGCAAGCTTGTCCTGTTTGGTGGAGATGATATTTAATAAAATAAGTAGAAATCCACTAAAAGTTTTGTTTGGTTATCTTGCAATCCCGAGATAATCGTCTCCATGCTCCAAATCCATTTTAAAGCCATTTTTAAGGCATTTCGCGCATACATGAAATGAACACATTTTTCTCCAAAACTATAACAGATGCAAGCTTGTCCTGTTTGGTGGAGATGATATTTAATAAAATAAGTAGAAATCCACTAAAAGTTTTGTTTGGTTATCTTGCAATCCCGAGATAATCGTCTCCATGCTCCAAATCCATTTTAAAGCCATTTTTAAGGCATTTCGCGCATACATGAAATGAACACATTTTTCTCCAAAACTATAACAGATGCAAGCTTGTCCTGTTTGGTGGAGATAATATTTAATAAAATAAGTAGAAATCTACTAAAAGTTTCGTTTGTTTATATTGCCATCCTGAGATAATCGTCTCCATGCTCCAAATCCATTTTAAAGCCATTTCAAAGGCATTTTGCGCATACATGAAATGAACACATATTTCTCCAAAACTATAACACATGCAAGCTTGTCCTGTTTGGTGGAGATGATATTTAATAAAATAAGTAGAAATCCACTAAAAGTTTTGTTTGGTTATCTTGCAATCCCGAGATAATCGTCTCCATGCTCCAAATCCATTTTAAAGCCATTTTTAAGGCATTTCGCGCATACATGAAATGAACACATTTTTCTCCAAAACTATAACAGATGCAAGCTTGTCCTGTTTGGTGGAGATGATATTTAATAAAATAAGTAGAAATCCACTAAAAGTTTTGTTTGGTTATCTTGCAATCCCGAGATAATCGTCTCCATGCTCCAAATCCATTTTAAAGCCATTTTTAAGGCATTTCGCACATACATGAAATGAACACATTTTTCTCCAAAACTATAACAGATGCAAGCTTGTCCTGTTTGGTGGAGATAATATTTAATAAAATAAGTAGAAATCTACTAAAAGTTTCGTTTGTTTATATTGCCATCCTGAGATAATCGTCTCCATGCTCCAAATCCATTTTAAAGCCATTTTTAAGGCATTTTGCGCATACATGAAATGAACACATTTTTCTCCAAAACTATAACACATGCAAGCTTGTCCTGTTTGGTGGAGATGATATTTAATAAAATAAGTAGAAATCCACTAAAAGTTTTGTTTGGTTATCTTGCAATCCCGAGATAATCGTCTCCATGCTCCAAATCCATTTTAAAGCCATTTTTAAGGCATTTCGCGCATACATGAAATGAACACATTTTTCTCCAAAACTATAACAGATGCAAGCTTGTCCTGTTTGGTGGAGATGATATTTAATAAAATAAGTAGAAATCCACTAAAAGTTTTGTTTGGTTATCTTGCAATCCCGAGATAATCGTCTCCATGCTCCAAATCCATTTTAAAGCCATTTTTAAGGCATTTCGCGCATACATGAAATGAACACATTTTTCTCCAAAACTATAACAGATGCAAGCTTGTCCTGTTTGGTGGAGATAATATTTAATAAAATAAGTAGAAATCTACTAAAAGTTTCGTTTGTTTATATTGCCATCCTGAGATAATCGTCTCCATGCTCCAAATCCATTTTAAAGCCATTTCAAAGGCATTTTGCGCATACATGAAATGAACACATTTTTCTCCAAAACTATAACACATGCAAGCTTGTCCTGTTTGGTGGAGATGATATTTAATAAAATAAGTAGAAATCCACTAAAAGTTTTGTTTGGTTATCTTGCAATCCCGAGATAATCGTCTCCATGCTCCAAATCCATTTTAAAGCCATTTTTAAGGCATTTCGCGCATACATGAAATGAACACATTTTTCTCCAAAACTATAACAGATGCAAGCTTGTCCTGTTTGGTGGAGATGATATTTAATAAAATAAGTAGAAATCCACTAAAAGTTTTGTTTGGTTATCTTGCAATCCCGAGATAATCGTCTCCATGCTCCAAATCCATTTTAAAGCCATTTTTAAGGCATTTCGCGCATACATGAAATGAACACATTTTTCTCCAAAACTATAACAGATGCAAGCTTGTCCTGTTTGGTGGAGATAATATTTAATAAAATAAGTAGAAATCTACTAAAAGTTTCTTTTGTTTATATTGCCATCCTGAGATAATCGTCTCCATGCTCCAAATCCATTTTAAAGCCATTTCAAAGGCATTTTGCGCATACATGAAATGAACACATTTTTCTCCAAAACTATAACACATGCAAGCTTGTCCTGTTTGGTGGAGATGATATTTAATAAAATAAGTAGAAATCCACTAAAAGTTTTGTTTGGTTATCTTGCAATCCCGAGATAATCGTCTCCATGCTCCAAATCCATTTTAAAGCCATTTTTAAGGCATTTCGCGCATACATGAAATGAACACATTTTTCTCCAAAACTATAACAGATGCAAGCTTGTCCTGTTTGGTGGAGATGATATTTAATAAAATAAGTAGAAATCCACTAAAAGTTTTGTTTGGTTATCTTGCAATCCCGAGATAATCGTCTCCATGCTCCAAATCCATTTTAAAGCCATTTTTAAGGCATTTCGCGCATACATGAAATGAACACATTTTTCTCCAAAACTATAACAGATGCAAGCTTGTCCTGTTTGGTGGAGATGATATTTAATAAAATAAGTAGAGATCCACTAAAAGTTTTGTTTGGTTATCTTGCAATCCCGAGATAATCGTCTCCATGCTCCAAATCCATTTTAAAGCCATTTCAAAGGCATTTTGCGCATACATGAAATGAACACATTTTTCTCCAAAACTATAACACATGCAAGCTTGTCCTGTTTGGTGGAGATGATATTTAATAAAATAAGTAGAAATCCACTAAAAGTTTTGTTTGGTTATCTTGCAATCCCGAGATAATCGTCTCCATGCTCCAAATCCATTTTAAAGCCATTTTTAAGGCATTTCGCGCATACATGAAATGAACACATTTTTCTCCAAAACTATAACAGATGCAAGCTTGTCCTGTTTGGTGGAGATAATATTTAATAAAATAAGTAGAAATCTACTAAAAGTTTCGTTTGTTTATATTGCCATCCTGAGATAATCGTCTCCATGCTCCAAATCCATTTTAAAGCCATTTCAAAGGCATTTTGCGCATACATGAAATGAACACATATTTCTCCAAAACTATAACACATGCAAGCTTGTCCTGTTTGGTGGAGATGATATTTAATAAAATAAGTAGAAATCCACTAAAAGTTTTGTTTGGTTATCTTGCAATCCCGAGATAATCGTCTCCATGCTCCAAATCCATTTTAAAGCCATTTTTAAGGCATTTCGCGCATACATGAAATGAACACATTTTTCTCCAAAACTATAACAGATGCAAGCTTGTCCTGTTTGGTGGAGATGATATTTAATAAAATAAGTAGAAATCCACTAAAAGTTTTGTTTGGTTATCTTGCAATCCCGAGATAATCGTCTCCATGCTCCAAATCCATTTTAAAGCCATTTTTAAGGCATTTCGCGCATACATGAAATGAACACATTTTTCTCCAAAACTATAACAGATGCAAGCTTGTCCTGTTTGGTGGAGATAATATTTAATAAAATAAGTAGAAATCTACTAAAAGTTTCGTTTGTTTATATTGCCATCCTGAGATAATCGTCTCCATGCTCCAAATCCATTTTAAAGCCATTTCAAAGGCATTTTGCGCATACATGAAATGAACACATTTTTCTCCAAAACTATAACACATGCAAGCTTGTCCTGTTTGGTGGAGATGATATTTAATAAAATAAGTAGAAATCCACTAAAAGTTTTGTTTGGTTATCTTGCAATCCCGAGATAATCGTCTCCATGCTCCAAATCCATTTTAAAGCCATTTTTAAGGCATTTCGCGCATACATGAAATGAACACATTTTTCTCCAAAACTATAACAGATGCAAGCTTGTCCTGTTTGGTGGAGATGATATTTAATAAAATAAGTAGAAATCCACTAAAAGTTTTGTTTGGTTATCTTGCAATCCCGAGATAATCGTCTCCATGCTCCAAATCCATTTTAAAGCCATTTTTAAGGCATTTCGCGCATACATGAAATGAACACATTTTTCTCCAAAACTATAACAGATGCAAGCTTGTCCTGTTTGGTGGAGATAATATTTAATAAAATAAGTAGAAATCTACTAAAAGTTTCGTTTGTTTATATTGCCATCCTGAGATAATCGTCTCCATGCTCCAAATCCATTTTAAAGCCATTTCAAAGGCATTTTGCGCATACATGAAATGAACACATTTTTCTCCAAAACTATAACACATGCAAGCTTGTCCTGTTTGGTGGAGATGATATTTAATAAAATAAGTAGAAATCCACTAAAAGTTTTGTTTGGTTATCTTGCAATCCCGAGATAATCGTCTCCATGCTCCATATCCATTTTAAAGCCATTTTTAAGGCATTTCGCGCATACATGAAATGAACACATTTTTCTCCAAAACTATAACAGATGCAAGCTTGTCCTGTTTGGTGGAGATGATATTTAATAAAATAAGTAGAAATCCACTAAAAGTTTTGTTTGGTTATCTTGCAATCCCGAGATAATCGTCTCCATGCTACAAATCCATTTTAAAGCCATTTTTAAGGCATTTCGCGCATACATGAAATGAACACATTTTTCTCCAAAACTATAACAGATGCAAGCTTGTCCTGTTTGGTGGAGATAATATTTAATAAAATAAGTAGAAATCTACTAAAAGTTTCGTTTGTTTATATTGCCATCCTGAGATAATCGTCTCCATGCTCCAAATCCATTTTAAAGCCATTTCAAAGGCATTTTGCGCATACATGAAATGAACACATTTTTCTCCAAAACTATAACACATGCAAGCTTGTCCTGTTTGGTGGAGATGATATTTAATAAAATAAGTAGAAATCCACTAAAAGTTTTGTTTGGTTATCTTGCAATCCCGAGATAATCGTCTCCATGCTCCAAATCCATTTTAAAGCCATTTTTAAGGCATTTCGCGCATACATGAAATTAACACATTTTTCTCCAAAACTATAACAGATGCAAGCTTGTCCTGTTTGGTGGAGATGATATTTAATAAAATAAGTAGAAATCCACTAAAAGTTTTGTTTGGTTATCTTGCAATCCCGAGATAATCGTCTCCATGCTCCAAATCCATTTTAAAGCCATTTTTAAGGCATTTCGCGCATACATGAAGTGAACACATTTTTCTCCAAAACTATAACAGATGCAAGCTTGTCCTGTTTGGTGGAGATGATATTTAATAAAATAAGTAGAAATCCACTAAAAGTTTTGTTTGGTTATCTTGCAATCCCGAGATAATCGTCTCCATGCTCCAAATCCATTTTAAAGCCATTTTTAAGGCATTTCGCGCATACATGAAATGAACACATTTTTCTCCAAAACTATAACAGATGCAAGCTTGTCCTGTTTGGTGGAGATGATATTTAATAAAATAAGTAGAGATCCACTAAAAGTTTTGTTTGGTTATCTTGCAATCCCGAGATAATCGTCTCCATGCTCCAAATCCATTTTAAAGCCATTTCAAAGGCATTTTGCGCATACATGAAATGAACACATTTTTCTCCAAAACTATAACACATGCAAGCTTGTCCTGTTTGGTGGAGATGATATTTAATAAAATAAGTAGAAATCCACTAAAAGTTTTGTTTGGTTATCTTGCAATCCCGAGATAATCGTCTCCATGCTCCAAATCCATTTTAAAGCCATTTTTAAGGCATTTCGCGCATACATGAAATGAACACATTTTTCTCCAAAACTAAAACAGATGCAAGCTTGTCCTGTTTGGTGGAGATAATATTTAATAAAATAAGTAGAAATCTAATAAAAGTTTCGTTTGTTTATATTGCCATCCTGAGATAATCGTCTCCATGCTCCAAATCCATTTTAAAGCCATTTCAAAGGCATTTTGCGCATACATGAAATGAACACATTTTTCTCCAAAACTATAACACATGCAAGCTTGTCCTGTTTGGTGGAGATGATATTTAATAAAATAAGTAGAAATCCACTAAAAGTTTTGTTTGGTTATCTTGCAATCCCGAGATAATCGTCTCCATGCTCCAAATCCATTTTAAAGCCATTTTTAAGGCATTTCGCGCATACATGAAATGAACACATTTTTCTCCAAAACTATAACAGATGCAAGCTTGTCCTGTTTGGTGGAGATAATATTTAATAAAATAAGTAGAAATCTACTAAAAGTTTTGTTTGTTTATATTGCCATCCTGAGATAATCGTCTCCATGCTCCAAATCCATTTTAAAGCCATTTCAAAGGCATTTTGCGCATACATGAAATGAACACATTTTTCTCCAAAACTATAACACATGCAAGCTTGTCCTGTTTGGTGGAGATGATATTTAATAAAATAAGTAGAAATCCACTAAAAGTTTTGTTTGGTTATCTTGCAATCCCGAGATAATCGTCTCCATGCTCCATATCCATTTTAAAGCCATTTTTAAGGCATTTCGCGCATACATGAAATGAACACATTTTTCTCCAAAACTATAACAGATGCAAGCTTGTCCTGTTTGGTGGAGATGATATTTAATAAAATAAGTAGAAATCCACTAAAAGTTTTGTTTGGTTATCTTGCAATCCCGAGATAATAGTCTCCATGCTCCAAATCCATTTTAAAGCCATTTTTAAGGCATTTCGCGCAAACATGAAATGAACACATTTTTCTCCAAAACTATAACAGATGCAAGCTTGTCCTGTTTGGTGGAGATAATATTTAATAAAATAAGTAGAAATCTACTAAAAGTTTCGTTTGTTTATATTGCCATCCTGAGATAATCGTCTCCATGCTCCAAATCCATTTTAAAGCCATTTCAAAGGCATTTTGCGCATACATAAAATGAACACATTTTTCTCCTAAACTATAACACATGCAAGCTTGTCCTGTTTGGTGGAGATGATATTTAATAAAATAAGTAGAAATCCACTAAAAGTTTTGTTTGGTTATCTTGCAATCCCGAGATAATCGTCTCCATGCTCCAAATCCATTTTAAAGCCATTTTTAAGGCATTTCGCGCATACATGAAATGAACACATTTTTCTCCAAAACTATAACAGATGCAAGCTTGTCCTGTTTGGTGGAGATAATATTTAATAAAAAAAAGTAGAAATCTACTAAAAGTTTCGTTTGTTTATATTGCCATCCTGAGATAATCGTCTCCATGCTCCAAATCCATTTTAAAGCCAATTCAAAGGCATTTTGCGCATACATGAAATGAACACATTTTTCTCCAAAACTATAACACATGCAAGCTTGTCCTGTTTGGTGGAGATGATATTTAATAAAATAAGTAGAAATCCACTAAAAGTTTTGTTTGGTTATCTTGCAATCCCGAGATAATCGTCTCCATGTTCCAAATCCATTTTAAAGCCATTTTTAAGGCATTTCGCGCATACATGAAATGAACACATTTTTCTCCAAAACTATAACAGATGCAAGCTTGTCCTGTTTGGTGGAGATGATATTTAATAAAATAAGTAGAAATCCACTAAAAGTTTTGTTTGGTTATCTTGCAATCCCGAGATAATCGTCTCCATGCTCCAAATCCATTTTAAAGCCATTTTTAAGGCATTTCGCGCATACATGAAATGAACACATTTTTCTCCAAAACTATAACAGATGCAAGCGTGTCCTGTTTGGTGGAGATGATATTTAATAAAATAAGTAGAAATCCACTAAAAGTTTTGTTTGGTTATCTTGCAATCCCGAGATAATCGTCTCCATGCTCCAAATCCATTTTAAAGCCATTTTTAAGGCATTTCGCGCATACATGAAATGAACACATTTTTCTCCAAAACTATAACAGATGCAAGCTTGTCCTGTTTGGTGGAGATGATATTTAATAAAATAAGTAGAAATCCACTAAAAGTTTTGTTTGGTTATCTTGCAATCCCGAGATAATCGTCTCCATGCTCCAAATCCATTTTAAAGCCATTTTTAAGGCATTTCGCGCATACATGAAATGAACACATTTTTCTCCAAAACTATAACAGATGCAAGCTTGTCCTGTTTGGTGGAGATGATATTTAATAAAATAAGTAGAAATCCACTAAAAGTTTTGTTTGGTTATATTGCAATCCCGAGATAATCGTCTCCATGCTCCAAATCCATTTGAAAGCCATTTTTAAGGCATTTCGCGCATACATGAAATGAACACATTTTTCTCCAAAACTATAACAGATGCAAGCTTGTCCTGTTTGGTGGAGATGATATTTAATAAAATAAGTAGAAATTTACTAAAAGTTTTGTTTGGTTATCTTGCAATCCCGAGATAATCGTCTCCATGCTCCAAATCCATTTTAAAGACATTTTTAAGGCATTTCGCGCATACATGAAATGAACACATTTTTCTCCAAAACTATAACAGATGCAAGCTTGTCCTGTTTGGTGGAGATGATATTTAATAAAATAAGTAGAAATCCACTAAAAGTTTTGTTTGGTTATCTTGCAATCCCGAGATAATCGTCTCCATGCTCCAAATCCATTTTAAAGCCATTTTTAAGGCATTTCGCGCATACATGAAATGAACACATTTTTCTCCAAAACTATAACAGATGCAAGCTTGTCCTGTTTGGTGGAGATGATATTTAATAAAATAAGTAGAAATCCACTAAAAGTTTTGTTTGGTTATCTTGCAATCCCGAGATAATCGTCTCCATGCTCCAAATCCATTTTAAAGCCATTTTTAAGGCATTTCGCGCATACATGAAATGAACACATTTTTCTCCAAAACTATAACAGATGCAAGCTTGTCCTGTTTGGTGGAGATAATATTTAATAAAATAAGTAGAAATCTACTAAAAGTTTCGTTTGTTTATATTGCCATCCTGAGATAATCGTCTCCATGCTCCAAATCCATTTTAAAGCCATTTCAAAGGCATTTTGCGCATACATGAAATGAACACATATTTCTCCAAAACTATAACATATGCAAGCTTGTCCTGTTTGGTGGAGATGATATTTAATAAAATAAGTAGAAATCCACTAAAAGTTTTGTTTGGTTATCTTGCAATCCCGAGATAATCGTCTCCATGCTCCAAATCCATTTTAAAGCCATTTTTAAGGCATTTCGCGCATACATGAAATGAACACATTTTTCTCCAAAACTATAACAGATGCAAGCTTGTCCTGTTTGGTGGAGATGATATTTAATAAAATAAGTAGAAATCCACTAAAAGTTTTGTTTGGTTATCTTGCAATCCCGAGATAATCGTCTCCATGCTCCAAATCCATTTTAAAGCCATTTTTAAGGCATTTCGCACATACATGAAATGAACACATTTTTCTCCAAAACTATAACAGATGCAAGCTTGTCCTGTTTGGTGGAGATAATATTTAATAAAATAAGTAGAAATCTACTAAAAGTTTCGTTTGTTTATATTGCCATCCTGAGATAATCGTCTCCATGCTCCAAATCCATTTTAAAGCCATTTTTAAGGCATTTTGCGCATACATGAAATGAACACATTTTTCTCCAAAACTATAACACATGCAAGCTTGTCCTGTTTGGTGGAGATGATATTTAATAAAATAAGTAGAAATCCACTAAAAGTTTTGTTTGGTTATCTTGCAATCCCGAGATAATCGTCTCCATGCTCCAAATCCATTTTAAAGCCATTTTTAAGGCATTTCGCGCATACATGAAATGAACACATTTTTCTCCAAAACTATAACAGATGCAAGCTTGTCCTGTTTGGTGGAGATGATATTTAATAAAATAAGTAGAAATCCACTAAAAGTTTTGTTTGGTTATCTTGCAATCCCGAGATAATCGTCTCCATGCTCCAAATCCATTTTAAAGCCATTTTTAAGGCATTTCGCGCATACATGAAATGAACACATTTTTCTCCAAAACTATAACAGATGCAAGCTTGTCCTGTTTGGTGGAGATAATATTTAATAAAATAAGTAGAAATCTACTAAAAGTTTCTTTTGTTTATATTGCCATCCTGAGATAATCGTCTCCATGCTCCAAATCCATTTTAAAGCCATTTCAAAGGCATTTTGCGCATACATGAAATGAACACATTTTTCTCCAAAACTATAACACATGCAAGCTTGTCCTGTTTGGTGGAGATGATATTTAATAAAATAAGTAGAAATCCATAAAAGTTTTGTTTGGTTATCTTGCAATCCCGAGATAATCGTCTCCATGCTCCAAATCCATTTTAAAGCCATTTTTAAGGCATTTCGCGCATACATGAAATGAACACATTTTTCTCCAAAACTATAACAGATGCAAGCTTGTCCTGTTTGGTGGAGATGATATTTAATAAAATAAGTAGAAATCCACTAAAAGTTTTGTTTGGTTATCTTGCAATCCCGAGATAATCGTCTCCATGCTCCAAATCCATTTTAAAGCCATTTTTAAGGCATTTCGCGCATACATGAAATGAACACATTTTTCTCCAAAACTATAACAGATGCAAGCTTGTCCTGTTTGGTGGAGATGATATTTAATAAAATAAGTAGAAATCCACTAAAAGTTTTGTTTGGTTATCTTGCAATCCCGAGATAATCGTCTCCATGCTCCAAATCCATTTTAAAGCCATTTTTAAGGCATTTCGCGCATACATGAAATGAACACATTTTTCTCCAAAACTATAACAGATGCAAGCTTGTCCTGTTTGGTGGAGATGATATTTAATAAAATAAGTAGAGATCCACTAAAAGTTTTGTTTGGTTATCTTGCAATCCCGAGATAATCGTCTCCATGCTCCAAATCCATTTTAAAGCCATTTCAAAGGCATTTTGCGCATACATGAAATGAACACATTTTTCTCCAAAACTATAACACATGCAAGCTTGTCCTGTTTGGTGGAGATGATATTTAATAAAATAAGTAGAAATCCACTAAAAGTTTTGTTTGGTTATCTTGCAATCCCGAGATAATCGTCTCCATGCTCCAAATCCATTTTAAAGCCATTTTTAAGGCATTTCGCGCATACATGAAATGAACACATTTTTCTCCAAAACTATAACAGATGCAAGCTTGTCCTGTTTGGTGGAGATAATATTTAATAAAATAAGTAGAAATCTACTAAAAGTTTCGTTTGTTTATATTGCCATCCTGAGATAATCGTCTCCATGCTCCAAATCCATTTTAAAGCCATTTCAAAGGCATTTTGCGCATACATGAAATGAACACATATTTCTCCAAAACTATAACACATGCAAGCTTGTCCTGTTTGGTGGAGATGATATTTAATAAAATAAGTAGAAATCCACTAAAAGTTTTGTTTGGTTATCTTGCAATCCCGAGATAATCGTCTCCATGCTCCAAATCCATTTTAAAGCCATTTTTAAGGCATTTCGCGCATACATGAAATGAACACATTTTTCTCCAAAACTATAACAGATGCAAGCTTGTCCTGTTTGGTGGAGATGATATTTAATAAAATAAGTAGAAATCCACTAAAAGTTTTGTTTGGTTATCTTGCAATCCCGAGATAATCGTCTCCATGCTCCAAATCCATTTTAAAGCCATTTTTAAGGCATTTCGCGCATACATGAAATGAACACATTTTTCTCCAAAACTATAACAGATGCAAGCTTGTCCTGTTTGGTGGAGATAATATTTAATAAAATAAGTAGAAATCTACTAAAAGTTTCGTTTGTTTATATTGCCATCCTGAGATAATCGTCTCCATGCTCCAAATCCATTTTAAAGCCATTTCAAAGGCATTTTGCGCATACATGAAATGAACACATTTTTCTCCAAAACTATAACACATGCAAGCTTGTCCTGTTTGGTGGAGATGATATTTAATAAAATAAGTAGAAATCCACTAAAAGTTTTGTTTGGTTATCTTGCAATCCCGAGATAATCGTCTCCATGCTCCAAATCCATTTTAAAGCCATTTTTAAGGCATTTCGCGCATACATGAAATGAACACATTTTTCTCCAAAACTATAACAGATGCAAGCTTGTCCTGTTTGGTGGAGATGATATTTAATAAAATAAGTAGAAATCCACTAAAAGTTTTGTTTGGTTATCTTGCAATCCCGAGATAATCGTCTCCATGCTCCAAATCCATTTTAAAGCCATTTTTAAGGCATTTCGCGCATACATGAAATGAACACATTTTTCTCCAAAACTATAACAGATGCAAGCTTGTCCTGTTTGGTGGAGATAATATTTAATAAAATAAGTAGAAATCTACTAAAAGTTTCGTTTGTTTATATTGCCATCCTGAGATAATCGTCTCCATGCTCCAAATCCATTTTAAAGCCATTTCAAAGGCATTTTGCGCATACATGAAATGAACACATTTTTCTCCAAAACTATAACACATGCAAGCTTGTCCTGTTTGGTGGAGATGATATTTAATAAAATAAGTAGAAATCCACTAAAAGTTTTGTTTGGTTATCTTGCAATCCCGAGATAATCGTCTCCATGCTCCATATCCATTTTAAAGCCATTTTTAAGGCATTTCGCGCATACATGAAATGAACACATTTTTCTCCAAAACTATAACAGATGCAAGCTTGTCCTGTTTGGTGGAGATGATATTTAATAAAATAAGTAGAAATCCACTAAAAGTTTTGTTTGGTTATCTTGCAATCCCGAGATAATCGTCTCCATGCTACAAATCCATTTTAAAGCCATTTTTAAGGCATTTCGCGCATACATGAAATGAACACATTTTTCTCCAAAACTATAACAGATGCAAGCTTGTCCTGTTTGGTGGAGATAATATTTAATAAAATAAGTAGAAATCTACTAAAAGTTTCGTTTGTTTATATTGCCATCCTGAGATAATCGTCTCCATGCTCCAAATCCATTTTATAGCCATTTCAAAGGCATTTTGCGCATACATGAAATGAACACATTTTTCTCCAAAACTATAACACATGCAAGCTTGTCCTGTTTGGTGGAGATGATATTTAATAAAATAAGTAGAAATCCACTAAAAGTTTTGTTTGGTTATCTTGCAATCCCGAGATAATCGTCTCCATGCTCCAAATCCATTTTAAAGCCATTTTTAAGGCATTTCGCGCATACATGAAATTAACACATTTTTCTCCAAAACTATAACAGATGCAAGCTTGTCCTGTTTGGTGGAGATGATATTTAATAAAATAAGTAGAAATCCACTAAAAGTTTTGTTTGGTTATCTTGCAATCCCGAGATAATCGTCTCCATGCTCCAAATCCATTTTAAAGCCATTTTTAAGGCATTTCGCGCATACATGAAGTGAACACATTTTTCTCCAAAACTATAACAGATGCAAGCTTGTCCTGTTTGGTGGAGATGATATTTAATAAAATAAGTAGAAATCCACTAAAAGTTTTGTTTGGTTATCTTGCAATCCCGAGATAATCGTCTCCATGCTCCAAATCCATTTTAAAGCCATTTTTAAGGCATTTCGCGCATACATGAAATGAACACATTTTTCTCCAAAACTATAACAGATGCAAGCTTGTCCTGTTTGGTGGAGATGATATTTAATAAAATAAGTAGAGATCCACTAAAAGTTTTGTTTGGTTATCTTGCAATCCCGAGATAATCGTCTCCATGCTCCAAATCCATTTTAAAGCCATTTCAAAGGCATTTTGCGCATACATGAAATGAACACATTTTTCTCCAAAACTATAACACATGCAAGCTTGTCCTGTTTGGTGGAGATGATATTTAATAAAATAAGTAGAAATCCACTAAAAGTTTTGTTTGGTTATCTTGCAATCCCGAGATAATCGTCTCCATGCTCCAAATCCATTTTAAAGCCATTTTTAAGGCATTTCGCGCATACATGAAATGAACACATTTTTCTCCAAAACTAAAACAGATGCAAGCTTGTCCTGTTTGGTGGAGATAATATTTAATAAAATAAGTAGAAATCTAATAAAAGTTTCGTTTGTTTATATTGCCATCCTGAGATAATCGTCTCCATGCTCCAAATCCATTTTAAAGCCATTTCAAAGGCATTTTGCGCATACATGAAATGAACACATTTTTCTCCAAAACTATAACACATGCAAGCTTGTCCTGTTTGGTGGAGATGATATTTAATAAAATAAGTAGAAATCCACTAAAAGTTTTGTTTGGTTATCTTGCAATCCCGAGATAATCGTCTCCATGCTCCAAATCCATTTTAAAGCCATTTTTAAGGCATTTCGCGCATACATGAAATGAACACATTTTTCTCCAAAACTATAACAGATGCAAGCTTGTCCTGTTTGGTGGAGATAATATTTAATAAAATAAGTAGAAATCTACTAAAAGTTTTGTTTGTTTATATTGCCATCCTGAGATAATCGTCTCCATGCTCCAAATCCATTTTAAAGCCATTTCAAAGGCATTTTGCGCATACATGAAATGAACACATTTTTCTCCAAAACTATAACACATGCAAGCTTGTCCTGTTTGGTGGAGATGATATTTAATAAAATAAGTAGAAATCCACTAAAAGTTTTGTTTGGTTATCTTGCAATCCCGAGATAATCGTCTCCATGCTCCATATCCATTTTAAAGCCATTTTTAAGGCATTTCGCGCATACATGAAATGAACACATTTTTCTCCAAAACTATAACAGATGCAAGCTTGTCCTGTTTGGTGGAGATGATATTTAATAAAATAAGTAGAAATCCACTAAAAGTTTTGTTTGGTTATCTTGCAATCCCGAGATAATAGTCTCCATGCTCCAAATCCATTTTAAAGCCATTTTTAAGGCATTTCGCGCAAACATGAAATGAACACATTTTTCTCCAAAACTATAACAGATGCAAGCTTGTCCTGTTTGGTGGAGATAATATTTAATAAAATAAGTAGAAATCTACTAAAAGTTTCGTTTGTTTATATTGCCATCCTGAGATAATCGTCTCCATGCTCCAAATCCATTTTAAAGCCATTTCAAAGGCATTTTGCGCATACATAAAATGAACACATTTTTCTCCTAAACTATAACACATGCAAGCTTGTCCTGTTTGGTGGAGATGATATTTAATAAAATAAGTAGAAATCCACTAAAAGTTTTGTTTGGTTATCTTGCAATCCCGAGATAATCGTCTCCATGCTCCAAATCCATTTTAAAGCCATTTTTAAGGCATTTCGCGCATACATGAAATTAACACATTTTTCTCCAAAACTATAACAGATGCAAGCTTGTCCTGTTTGGTGGAGATGATATTTAATAAAATAAGTAGAAATCCACTAAAAGTTTTGTTTGGTTATCTTGCAATCCCGAGATAATCGTCTCCATGCTCCAAATCCATTTTAAAGCCATTTTTAAGGCATTTCGCGCATACATGAAATGAACACATTTTTCTCCAAAACTATAACAGATGCAAGCTTGTCCTGTTTGGTGGAGATAATATTTAATAAAATAAGTAGAAATCTACTAAAAGTTTCGTTTGTTTATATTGCCATCCTGAGATAATCGTCTCCATGCTCCAAATCCATTTTAAAGCCATTTCAAAGGCATTTTGCGCATACATGAAATGAACACATTTTTCTCCAAAACTATAACACATGCAAGCTTGTCCTGTTTGGTGGAGATGATATTTAATAAAATAAGTAGAAATCCACTAAAAGTTTTGTTTGGTTATCTTGCAATCCCGAGATAATCGTCTCCATGCTCCAAATCCATTTTAAAGCCATTTTTAAGGCATTTCGCGCATACATGAAATGAACACATTTTTCTCCAAAACTATAACAGATGCAAGCTTGTCCTGTTTGGTGGAGATGATATTTAATAAAATAAGTAGAAATCCACTAAAAGTTTTGTTTGGTTATCTTGCAATCCCGAGATAATCGTCTCCATGCTCCAAATCCATTTTAAAGCCATTTTTAAGGCATTTCGCGCATACATGAAATGAACACATTTTTCTCCAAAACTATAACAGATGCAAGCTTGTCCTGTTTGGTGGAGATAATATTTAATAAAATAAGTAGAAATCTACTAAAAGTTTCGTTTGTTTATATTGCCATCCTGAGATAATCGTCTCCATGCTCCAAATCCATTTTAAAGCCATTTCAAAGGCATTTTGCGCATACATGAAATGAACACATTTTTCTCCAAAACTATAACACATGCAAGCTTGTCCTGTTTGGTGGAGATGATATTTAATAAAATAAGTAGAAATCCACTAAAAGTTTTGTTTGGTTATCTTGCAATCCCGAGATAATCGTCTCCATGCTCCAAATCCATTTTAAAGCCATTTTTAAGGCATTTCGCGCATACATGAAATGAACACATTTTTCTCCAAAACTATAACAGATGCAAGCTTGTCCTGTTTGGTGGAGATGATATTTAATAAAATAAGTAGAAATCCACTAAAAGTTTTGTTTGGTTATCTTGCAATCCCGAGATAATCGTCTCCATGCTCCAAATCCATTTTAAAGCCATTTTTAAGGCATTTCGCGCATACATGAAATGAACACATTTTTCTCCAAAACTATAACAGATGCAAGCTTGTCCTGTTTGGTGGAGATGATATTTAATAAAATAAGTAGAAATCCACTAAAAGTTTTGTTTGGTTATCTTGCAATCCCGAGATAATCGTCTCCATGCTCCAAATCCATTTTAAAGCCATTTTTAAGGCATTTCGCGCATACATGAAATGAACACATTTTTCTCCAAAACTATAACAGATGCAAGCTTGTCCTGTTTGGTGGAGATGATATTTAATAAAATAAGTAGAGATCCACTAAAAGTTTTGTTTGGTTATCTTGCAATCCCGAGATAATCGTCTCCATGCTCCAAATCCATTTTAAAGCCATTTCAAAGGCATTTTGCGCATACATGAAATGAACACATTTTTCTCCAAAACTATAACACATGCAAGCTTGTCCTGTTTGGTGGAGATGATATTTAATAAAATAAGTAGAAATCCACTAAAAGTTTTGTTTGGTTATCTTGCAATCCCGAGATAATCGTCTCCATGCTCCAAATCCATTTTAAAGCCATTTTTAAGGCATTTCGCGCATACATGAAATGAACACATTTTTCTCCAAAACTATAACAGATGCAAGCTTGTCCTGTTTGGTGGAGATAATATTTAATAAAATAAGTAGAAATCTACTAAAAGTTTCGTTTGTTTATATTGCCATCCTGAGATAATCGTCTCCATGCTCCAAATCCATTTTAAAGCCATTTCAAAGGCATTTTGCGCATACATGAAATGAACACATATTTCTCCAAAACTATAACACATGCAAGCTTGTCCTGTTTGGTGGAGATGATATTTAATAAAATAAGTAGAAATCCACTAAAAGTTTTGTTTGGTTATCTTGCAATCCCGAGATAATCGTCTCCATGCTCCAAATCCATTTTAAAGCCATTTTTAAGGCATTTCGCGCATACATGAAATGAACACATTTTTCTCCAAAACTATAACAGATGCAAGCTTGTCCTGTTTGGTGGAGATGATATTTAATAAAATAAGTAGAAATCCACTAAAAGTTTTGTTTGGTTATCTTGCAATCCCGAGATAATCGTCTCCATGCTCCAAATCCATTTTAAAGCCATTTCAAAGGCATTTTGCGCATACATGAAATGAACACATTTTTCTCCAAAACTATAACAGATGCAAGCTTGTCCTGTTTGGTGGAGATAATATTTAATAAAATAAGTAGAAATCTACTAAAAGTTTCGTTTGTTTATATTGCCATCCTGAGATAATCGTCTCCATGCTCCAAATCCATTTTAAAGCCATTTCAAAGGCATTTTGCGCATACATGAAATGAACACATTTTTCTCCAAAACTATAACACATGCAAGCTTGTCCTGTTTGGTGGAGATGATATTTAATAAAATAAGTAGAAATCCACTAAAAGTTTTGTTTGGTTATCTTGCAATCCCGAGATAATCGTCTCCATGCTCCAAATCCATTTTAAAGCCATTTTTAAGGCATTTCGCGCATACATGAAATGAACACATTTTTCTCCAAAACTATAACAGATGCAAGCTTGTCCTGTTTGGTGGAGATGATATTTAATAAAATAAGTAGAAATCCACTAAAAGTTTTGTTTGGTTATCTTGCAATCCCGAGATAATCGACTCCATGCTCCAAATCCATTTTAAAGCCATTTTTAAGGCATTTCGCGCATACATGAAATGAACACATTTTTCTCCAAAACTATAACAGATGCAAGCTTGTCCTGTTTGGTGGAGATAATATTTAATAAAATAAGTAGAAATCTACTAAAAGTTTCGTTTGTTTATATTGCCATCCTGAGATAATCGTCTCCATGCTCCAAATCCATTTTAAAGCCATTTCAAAGGCATTTTGCGCATACATGAAATGAACACATTTTTCTCCAAAACTATAACACATGCAAGCTTGTCCTGTTTGGTGGAGATGATATTTAATAAAATAAGTAGAAATCCACTAAAAGTTTTGTTTGGTTATCTTGCAATCCCGAGATAATCGTCTCCATGCTCCATATCCATTTTAAAGCCATTTTTAAGGCATTTCGCGCATACATGAAATGAACACATTTTTCTCCAAAACTATAACAGATGCAAGCTTGTCCTGTTTGGTGGAGATGATATTTAATAAAATAAGTAGAAATCCACTAAAAGTTTTGTTTGGTTATCTTGCAATCCCGAGATAATCGTCTCCATGCTCCAAATCCATTTTAAAGCCATTTTTAAGGCATTTCGCGCATACATGAAATGAACACATTTTTCTCCAAAACTATAACAGATGCAAGCTTGTCCTGTTTGGTGGAGATAATATTAAATAAAATAAGTAGAAATCTACTAAAAGTTTCGTTTATTTATATTGCCATCCTGAGATAATCGTCTCCATGCTCCAAATCCATTTTAAAGCCATTTCAAAGGCATTTTGCGCATACATGAAATGAACACATTTTTCTCCAAAACTATAACACATGCAAGCTTGTCCTGTTTGGTGGAGATGATATTTAATAAAATAAGTAGAAATCCACTAAAAGTTTTGTTTGGTTATCTTGCAATCCCGAGATAATCGTCTCCATGCTCCAAATCCATTTTAAAGCCATTTTTAAGGCATTTCGCGCATACATGAAATTAACACATTTTTCTCCAAAACTATAACAGATGCAAGCTTGTCCTGTTTGGTGGAGATGATATTTAATAAAATAAGTAGAAATCCACTAAAAGTTTTGTTTGGTTATCTTGCAATCCCGAGATAATCGTCTCCATGCTCCAAATCCATTTTAAAGCCATTTTTAAGGCATTTCGCGCATACATGAAATGAACACATTTTTCTCCAAAACTATAACAGATGCAAGCTTGTCCTGTTTGGTGGAGATGATATTTAATAAAATAAGTAGAAATCCACTAAAAGTTTTGTTTGGTTATCTTGCAATCCCGAGATAATCGTCTCCATGCTCCAAATCCATTTTAAAGCCATTTTTAAGGCATTTCGCGCATACATGAAATGAACACATTTTTCTCCAAAACTATAACAGATGCAAGCTTGTCCTGTTTGGTGGAGATGATATTTAATAAAATAAGTAGAGATCCACTAAAAGTTTTGTTTGGTTATCTTGCAATCCCGAGATAATCGTCTCCATGCTCCAAATCCATTTTAAAGCCATTTCAAAGGCATTTTGCGCATACATGAAATGAACACATTTTTCTCCAAAACTATAACACATGCAAGCTTGTCCTGTTTGGTGGAGATGATATTTAATAAAATAAGTAGAAATCCACTAAAAGTTTTGTTTGGGTATCTTGCAATCCCGAGATAATCGTCTCCATGCTCCAAATCCATTTTAAAGCCATTTTTAAGGCATTTCGCGCATACATGAAATGAACACATTTTTCTCCAAAACTATAACAGATGCAAGCTTGTCCTGTTTGGTGGAGATAATATTTAATAAAATAAGTAGAAATCTACTAAAAGTTTCGTTTGTTTATATTGCCATCCTGAGATAATCGTCTCCATGCTCCAAATCCATTTTAAAGCCATTTCAAAGGCATTTTGCGCATACATGAAATGAACACATTTTTCTCCAAAACTATAACAGATGCAAGCTTGTCCTGTTTGGTGGAGATGATATTTAATAAAATAAGTAGAAATCCACTAAAAGTTTTGTTTGGTTATCTTGCAATCCCGAGATAATCGTCTCCATGCTCCAAATCCATTTTAAAGCCATTTTTAAGGCATTTCGCGCATACATGAAATGAACACATTTTTCTCCAAAACTATAACAGATGCAAGCTTGTCCTGTTTGGTGGAGATAATATTTAATAAAATAAGTAGAAATCTACTAAAAGTTTCGTTTGTTTATATTGCCATCCTGAGATAATCGTCTCCATGCTCCAAATCCATTTTAAAGCCATTTCAAAGGCATTTTGCGCATACATGAAATGAACACATTTTTCTCCAAAACTATAACACATGCAAGCTTGTCCTGTTTGGTGGAGATGATATTTAATAAAATAAGTAGAAATCCACTAAAAGTTTTGTTTGGTTATCTTGCAATCCCGAGATAATCGTCTCCATGCTCCATATCCATTTTAAAGCCATTTTTAAGGCATTTCGCGCATACATGAAATGAACACATTTTTCTCCAAAACTATAACAGATGCAAGCTTGTCCTGTTTGGTGGAGATGATATTTAATAAAATAAGTAGAAATCCACTAAAAGTTTTGTTTGGTTATCTTGCAATCCCGAGAAAATCGTCTCCATGCTCCAAATCCATTTTAAAGCCATTTTTAAGGCATTTCGCGCATACATGAAATGAACACATTTTTCTCCAAAACTATAACAGATGCAAGCTTTTCCTGTTTGGTGGAGATAATATTTAATAAAATAAGTAGAAATCTACTAAAAGTTTCGTTTGTTTATATTGCCATCCTGAGATAATCGTCTCCATGCTCCAAATCCATTTTAAAGCCATTTCAAAGGCATTTTGCGCATACATGAAATGAACACATTTTTCTCCAAAACTATAACACATGCAAGCTTGTCCTGTTTGGTGGAGATGATATTTAATAAAATAAGTAGAAATCCACTAAAAGTTTTGTTTGGTTATCTTGCAATCCCGAGATAATCGTCTCCATGCTCCAAATCCATTTTAAAGCCATTTTTAAGGCATTTCGCGCATACATGAAATTAACACATTTTTCTCCAAAACTATAACAGATGCAAGCTTGTCCTGTTTGGTGGAGATGATATTTAATAAAATAAGTAGAAATCCACTAAAAGTTTTGTTTGGTTATCTTGCAATCCCGAGATAATCGTCTCCATGCTCCAAATCTATTTTAAAGCCATTTTTAAGGCATTTCGCGCATACATGAAATGAACACATTTTTCTCCAAAACTATAACAGATGCAAGCTTGTCCTGTTTGGTGGAGATGATATTTAATAAAATAAGTAGAAATCCACTAAAAGTTTTGTTTGGTTATCTTGCAATCCCGAGATAATCGTCTCCATGCTCCAAATCCATTTTAAAGCCATTTTTAAGGCATTTCGCGCATACATGAAATGAACACATTTTTCTCCAAAACTATAACAGATGCAAGCTTGTCCTGTTTGGTGGAGATGATATTTAATAAAATAAGTAGAGATCCACTAAAAGTTTTGTTTGGTTATCTTGCAATCCCGAGATAATCGTCTCCATGCTCCAAATCCATTTTAAAGCCATTTCAAAGGCATTTTGCGCATACATGAAATGAACACATTTTTCTCCAAAACTATAACACATGCAAGCTTGTCCTGTTTGGTGGAGATGATATTTAATAAAATAAGTAGAAATCCACTAAAAGTTTTGTTTGGTTATCTTGCAATCCCGAGATAATCGTCTCCATGCTCCAAATCCATTTTAAAGCCATTTTTAAGGCATTTCGCGCATACATGAAATGAACACATTTTTCTCCAAAACTATAACAGATGCAAGCTTGTCCTGTTTGGTGGAGATAATATTTAATAAAATAAGTAGAAATCTACTAAAAGTTTCGTTTGTTTATATTGCCATCCTGAGATAATCGTCTCCATGCTCCAAATCCATTTTAAAGCCATTTCAAAGGCATTTTGCGCATACATGAAATGAACACATTTTTCTCCAAAACTATAACACATGCAAGCTTGTCCTGTTTGGTGGAGATGATATTTAATAAAATAAGTAGAAATCCACTAAAAGTTTTGTTTGGTTATCTTGCAATCCCGAGATAATCGTCTCCATGCTCCAAATCCATTTTAAAGCCATTTTTAAGGCATTTCGCGCATACATGAAATGAACACATTTTTCTCCAAAACTATAACAGATGCAAGCTTGTCCTGTTTGGTGGAGATGATATTTAATAAAATAAGTAGAAATCCACTAAAAGTTTTGTTTGGTTATCTTGCAATCCCGAGATAATCGTCTCCATGCTCCAAATCCATTTTAAAGCCATTTTTAAGGCATTTCGCGCATACATGAAATGAACACATTTTTCTCCAAAACTATAACAGATGCAAGCTTGTCCTGTTTGGTGGAGATGATATTTAATAAAATAAGTAGAAATCCACTAAAAGTTTTGTTTGGTTATCTTGCAATCCCGAGATAATCGTCTCCATGCTCCAAATCCATTTTATAGTCATTTTTAAGGCATTTCGCGCATACATGAAATGAACACATTTTTCTCCAAAACTATAACAGATGCAAGCTTGTCCTGTTTGGTGGAGATGATATTTAATAAAATAAGTAGAAATCCACTAAAAGTTTTGTTTGGTTATCTTGCAATCCCGAGATAATCGTCTCCATGCTCCAAATCCATTTTAAAGCCATTTTTAAGGCATTTCGCGCATACATGAAATGAACACATTTTTCTCCAAAACTATAACAGATGCAAGCTTGTCCTGTTTGGTGGAGATGATATTTAATAAAATAAGTAGAGATCCACTAAAAGTTTTGTTTGGTTATCTTGCAATCCCGAGATAATCGTCTCCATGCTCCAAATCCATTTTAAAGCCATTTCAAAGGCATTTTGCGCATACATGAAATGAACACATTTTTCTCCAAAACTATAACACATGCAAGCTTGTCCTGTTTGGTGGAGATGATATTTAATAAAATAAGTAGAAATCCACTAAAAGTTTTGTTTGGTTATCTTGCAATCCCGAGATAATCGTCTCCATGCTCCAAATCCATTTTAAAGCCATTTTTAAGGCATTTCGCGCATACATGAAATGAACACATTTTTCTCCAAAACTATAACAGATGCAAGCTTATCCTGTTTGGTGGAGATAATATTTAATAAAATAAGTAGAAATCTACTAAAAGTTTCGTTTGTTTATATTGCCATCCTGAGATAATCGTCTCCATGCTCCAAATCCATTTTAAAGCCATTTCAAAGGCATTTTGCGCATACATGAAATGAACACATTTTTCTCCAAAACTATAACACATGCAAGCTTGTCCTGTTTGGTGGAGATGATATTTAATAAAATAAGTAGAAATCCACTAAAAGTTTTGTTTGGTTATCTTGCAATCCCGAGATAATCGTCTCCATGCTCCAAATCCATTTTAAAGCCATTTTTAAGGCATTTCGCGCATACATGAAATGAACACATTTTTCTCCAAAACTATAACAGATGCAAGCTTGTCCTGTTTGGTGGAGATGATATTTAATAAAATAAGTAGAAATCCACTAAAAGTTTTGTTTGGTTATCTTGCAATCCCGAGATAATCGTCTCCATGCTCCAAATCCATTTTAAAGCCATTTTTAAGGCATTTCGCGCATACATGAAATGAACACATTTTTCTCCAAAACTATAACAGATGCAAGCTTGTCCTGTTTGGTGGAGATGATATTTAATAAAATAAGTAGAAATCCACTAAAAGTTTTGTTTGGTTATCTTGCAATCCCGAGAAAATCGTCTCCATGCTCCAAATCCATTTTAAAGCCATTTCAAAGGCATTTTGCGCATACATGAAATGAACACATTTTTCTCCAAAACTATAACACATGCAAGCTTGTCCTGTTTGGTGGAGATGATATTTAATAAAATAAGTAGAAATCCACTAAAAGTTTTGTTTGGTTATCTTGCAATCCCGAGATAATCGTCTCCATGCTCCATATCCATTTTAAAGCCATTTTTAAGGCATTTCGCGCATACATGAAATGAACACATTTTTCTCCAAAACTATAACAGATGCAAGCTTGTCCTGTTTGGTGGAGATGATATTTAATAAAATAAGTAGAAATCCACTAAAAGTTTTGTTTGGTTATCTTGCAATCCCGAGAAAATCGTCTCCATGCTCCAAATCCATTTTAAAGCCATTTTTAAGGCATTTCGCGCATACATGAAATGAACACATTTTTCTCCAAAACTATAACAGATGCAAGCTTGTCCTGTTTGGTGGAGATAATATTTAATAAAATAAGTAGAAATCTACTAAAAGTTTCGTTTGTTTATATTGCCATCCTGAGATAATCGTCTCCATGCTCCAAATCCATTTTAAAGCCATTTCAAAGGCATTTTGCGCATACATGAAATGAACACATTTTTCTCCAAAACTATAACACATGCAAGCTTGTCCTGTTTGGTGGAGATGATATTTAATAAAATAAGTAGAAATCCACTAAAAGTTTTGTTTGGTTATCTTGCAATCCCGAGATAATCGTCTCCATGCTCCAAATCCATTTTAAAGCCATTTTTAAGGCATTTCGCGCATACATGAAATTAACACATTTTTCTCCAAAACTATAACAGATGCAAGCTTGTCCTGTTTGGTGGAGATGATATTTAATAAAATAAGTAGAAATCCACTAAAAGTTTTGTTTGGTTATCTTGCAATCCCGAGATAATCGTCTCCATGCTCCAAATCTATTTTAAAGCCATTTTTAAGGCATTTCGCGCATACATGAAATGAACACATTTTTCTCCAAAACTATAACAGATGCAAGCTTGTCCTGTTTGGTGGAGATGATATTTAATAAAATAAGTAGAAATCCACTAAAAGTTTTGTTTGGTTATCTTGCAATCCCGAGATAATCGTCTCCATGCTCCAAATCCATTTTAAAGCCATTTTTAAGGCATTTCGCGCATACATGAAATGAACACATTTTTCTCCAAAACTATAACAGATGCAAGCTTGTCCTGTTTAGTGGAGATGATATTTAATAAAATAAGTAGAGATCCACTAAAAGTTTTGTTTGGTTATCTTGCAATCCCGAGATAATCGTCTCCATGCTCCAAATCCATTTTAAAGCCATTTCAAAGGCATTTTGCGCATACATGAAATGAACACATTTTTCTCCAAAACTATAACACATGCAAGCTTGTCCTGTTTGGTGGAGATGATATTTAATAAAATAAGTAGAAATCCACTAAAAGTTTTGTTTGGTTATCTTGCAATCCCGAGATAATCGTCTCCATGCTCCAAATCCATTTTAAAGCCATTTTTAAGGCATTTCGCGCATACATGAAATGAACACATTTTTCTCCAAAACTATAACAGATGCAAGCTTGTCCTGTTTGGTGGAGATAATATTTAATAAAATAAGTAGAAATCTACTAAAAGTTTCGTTTGTTTATATTGCCATCCTGAGATAATCGTCTCCATGCTCCAAATCCATTTTAAAGCCATTTCAAAGGCATTTTGCGCATACATGAAATGAACACATTTTTCTCCAAAACTATAACACATGCAAGCTTGTCCTGTTTGGTGGAGATGATATTTAATAAAATAAGTAGAAATCCACTAAAAGTTTTGTTTGGTTATCTTGCAATCCCGAGATAATCGTCTCCATGCTCCAAATCCATTTTAAATCCATTTTTAAGGCATTTCGCGCATACATGAAATGAACACATTTTTCTCCAAAACTATAACAGATGCAAGCTTGTCCTGTTTGGTGGAGATGATATTTAATAAAATAAGTAGAAATCCACTAAAAGTTTTGTTTGGTTATCTTGCAATCCCGAGATAATCGTCTCCATGCTCCAAATCCATTTTAAAGCCATTTTTAAGGCATTTCGCGCATACATGAAATGAACACATTTTTCTCCAAAACTATAACAGATGCAAGCTTGTCCTGTTTGGTGGAGATGATATTTAATAAAATAAGTAGAAATCCACTAAAAGTTTTGTTTGGTTATCTTGCAATCCCGAGATAATCGTCTCCATGCTCCAAATCCATTTTATAGTCATTTTTAAGGCATTTCGCGCATACATGAAATGAACACATTTTTCTCCAAAACTATAACAGATGCAAGCTTGTCCTGTTTGGTGGAGATGATATTTAATAAAATAAGTAGAAATCCACTAAAAGTTTTGTTTGGTTATCTTGCAATCCCGAGATAATCGTCTCCATGCTCCAAATCCATTTTAAAGCCATTTTTAAGGCATTTCGCGCATACATGAAATGAACACATTTTTCTCCAAAACTATAACAGATGCAAGCTTGTCCTGTTTGGTGGAGATGATATTTAATAAAATAAGTAGAGATCCACTAAAAGTTTTGTTTGGTTATCTTGCAATCCCGAGATAATCGTCTCCATGCTCCAAATCCATTTTAAAGCCATTTCAAAGGCATTTTGCGCATACATGAAATGAACACATTTTTCTCCAAAACTATAACACATGCAAGCTTGTCCTGTTTGGTGGAGATGATATTTAATAAAATAAGTAGAAATCCACTAAAAGTTTTGTTTGGTTATCTTGCAATCCCGAGATAATCGTCTCCATGCTCCAAATCCATTTTAAAGCCATTTTTAAGGCATTTCGCGCATACATGAAATGAACACATTTTTCTCCAAAACTATAACAGATGCAAGCTTGTCCTGTTTGGTGGAGATAATATTTAATAAAATAAGTAGAAATCTACTAAAAGTTTCGTTTGTTTATATTGCCATCCTGAGATAATCGTCTCCATGCTCCAAATCCATTTTAAAGCCATTTCAAAGGCATTTTGCGCATACATGAAATGAACACATTTTTCTCCAAAACTATAACACATGCAAGCTTGTCCTGTTTGGTGGAGATGATATTTAATAAAATAAGTAGAAATCCACTAAAAGTTTTGTTTGGTTATCTTGCAATCCCGAGATAATCGTCTCCATGCTCCAAATCCATTTTAAAGCCATTTTTAAGGCATTTCGCGCATACATGAAATGAACACATTTTTCTCCAAAACTATAACAGATGCAAGCTTGTCCTGTTTGGTGGAGATGATATTTAATAAAATAAGTAGAAATCCACTAAAAGTTTTGTTTGGTTATCTTGCAATCCCGAGATAATCGTCTCCATGCTCCAAATCCATTTTAAAGCCATTTTTAAGGCATTTCGCGCATACATGAAATGAACACATTTTTCTCCAAAACTATAACAGATGCAAGCTTGTCCTGTTTGGTGGAGATGATATTTAATAAAATAAGTAGAAATCCACTAAAAGTTTTGTTTGGTTATCTTGCAATCCCGAGATAATCGTCTCCATGCTTTAAATCCATTTTATAGTCATTTTTAAGGCATTTCGCGCATACATGAAATGAACACATTTTTCTCCAAAACTATAACAGATGCAAGCTTGTCCTGTTTGGTGGAGATGATATTTAATAAAATAAGTAGAAATCCACTAAAAGTTTTGTTTGGTTATCTTGCAATCCCGAGATAATCGTCTCCATGCTCCAAATCCATTTTAAAGCCATTTTTAAGGCATTTCGCGCATACATGAAATGAACACATTTTTCTCCAAAACTATAACAGATGCAAGCTTGTCCTGTTTGGTGGAGATGATATTTAATAAAATAAGTAGAGATCCACTAAAAGTTTTGTTTGGTTATCTTGCAATCCCGAGATAATCGTCTCCATGCTCCAAATCCATTTTAAAGCCATTTCAAAGGCATTTTGCGCATACATGAAATGAACACATTTTTCTCCAAAACTATAACACATGCAAGCTTGTCCTGTTTGGTGGAGATGATATTTAATAAAATAAGTAGAAATCCACTAAAAGTTTTGTTTGGTTATCTTGCAATCCCGAGATAATCGTCTCCATGCTCCAAATCCATTTTAAAGCCATTTTTAAGGCATTTCGCGCATACATGAAATGAACACATTTTTCTCCAAAACTATAACAGATGCAAGCTTGTCCTGTTTGGTGGAGATGATATTTAATAAAATAAGTAGAAATCCACTAAAAGTTTTGTTTGGTTATCTTGCAATCCCGAGATAATCGTCTCCATGCTCCAAATCCATTTTATAGTCATTTTTAAGGCATTTCGCGCATACATGAAATGAACACATTTTTCTCCAAAACTATAACAGATGCAAGCTTGTCCTGTTTGGTGGAGATGATATTTAATAAAATAAGTAGAAATCCACTAAAAGTTTTGTTTGGTTATCTTGCAATCCCGAGATAATCGTCTCCATGCTCCAAATCCATTTTAAAGCCATTTCAAAGGCATTTTGCGCATACATGAAATGAACACATTTTTCTCCAAAACTATAACACATGCAAGCTTGTCCTGTTTGGTGGAGATGATATTTAATAAAATAAGTAGAAATCCACTAAAAGTTTTGTTTGGTTATCTTGCAATCCCGAGATAATCGTCTCCATGCTCCAAATCCATTTTAAAGCCATTTTTAAGGCATTTCGCGCATACATGAAATGAACACATTTTTCTCCAAAACTATAACAGATGCAAGCTTGTCCTGTTTGGTGGAGATAATATTTAATAAAATAAGTAGAAATCTACTAAAAGTTTCGTTTGTTTATATTGCCATCCTGAGATAATCGTCTCCATGCTCCAAATCCATTTTAAAGCCATTTCAAAGGCATTTTGCGCATACATGAAATGAACACATTTTTCTCCAAAACTATAACACATGCAAGCTTGTCCTGTTTGGTGGAGATGATATTTAATAAAATAAGTAGAAATCCACTAAAAGTTTTGTTTGGTTATCTTGCAATCCCGAGATAATCGTCTCCATGTTCCAAATCCATTTTAAAGCCATTTTTAAGGCATTTTGCTCATACATGAAATGAACACATTTTTCTCCAAAACTATAACAGATGCAAGCTTGTCCTGTTTGGTGGAGATGATATTTAATAAAATAAGTAGAAATCCACTAAAAGTTTTGTTTGGTTATCTTGCAATCCCGAGATAATCGTCTCCATGCTCCAAATCCATTTTATAGTCATTTTTAAGGCATTTCGCGCATACATGAAATGAACACATTTTTCTCCAAAACTATAACAGATGCAAGCTTGTCCTGTTTGGTGGAGATGATATTTAATAAAATAAGTAGAAATCCACTAAAAGTTTTGTTTGGTTATCTTGCAATCCCGAGATAATCGTCTCCATGCTCCAAATCCATTTTAAAGCCATTTCAAAGGCATTTTGCGCATACATGAAATGAACACATTTTTCTCCAAAACTATAACACATGCAAGCTTGTCCTGTTTGGTGGAGATGATATTTAATAAAATAAGTAGAAATCCACTAAAAGTTTTGTTTGGTTATCTTGCAATCCCGAGATAATCGTCTCCATGCTCCAAATCCATTTTAAAGCCATTTTTAAGGCATTTCGCGCATACATGAAATGAACACATTTTTCTCCAAAACTATAACAGATGCAAGCTTGTCCTGTTTGGTGGAGATAATATTTAATAAAATAAGTAGAAATCTACTAAAAGTTTCGTTTGTTTATATTGCCATCCTGAGATAATCGTCTCCATGCTCCAAATCCATTTTAAAGCCATTTCAAAGGCATTTTGCGCATACATGAAATGAACACATTTTTCTCCAAAACTATAACACATGCAAGCTTGTCCTGTTTGGTGGAGATGATATTTAATAAAATAAGTAGAAATCCACTAAAAGTTTTGTTTGGTTATCTTGCAATCCCGAGATAATCGTCTCCATGTTCCAAATCCATTTTAAAGCCATTTTTAAGGCATTTCGCGCATACATGAAATGAACACATTTTTCTCCAAAACTATAACAGATGCAAGCTTGTCCTGTTTGGTGGAGATGATATTTAATAAAATAAGTAGAAATCCACTAAAAGTTTTGTTTGGTTATCTTGCAATCCCGAGATAATCGTCTCCATGCTCCAAATCCATTTTAAAGCCATTTTTAAGGCATTTCGCGCATACATGAAATGAACACATTTTTCTCCAAAACTATAACAGATGCAAGCTTGTCCTGTTTGGTGGAGATGATATTTAATAAAATAAGCAGAAATCCACTAAAAGTTTTGTTTGGTTATCTTGCAATCCCGAGATAATCGTCTCCATGCTCCAAATCCATTTTAAAGCCATTTTTAAGGCATTTCGCGCATACATGAAATGAACACATTTTTCTCCAAAACTATAACAGATGCAAGCTTGTCCTGTTTGGTGGAGATGATATTTAATAAAATAAGTAGAAATCCACTAAAAGTTTTGTTTGGTTATCTTGCAATCCCGAGATAATCGTCTCCATGCTCCAAATCCATTTTAAAGCCATTTTTAAGGCATTTCGCGCATACATGAAATGAACACATTTTTCTCCAAAACTATAACAGATGCAAGCTTGTCCTGTTTGGTGGAGATGATATTTAATAAAATAAGTAGAAATCCACTAAAAGTTTTGTTTGGTTATCTTGCAATCCTGAGATAATCGTCTCCATGCTCCAAATCCATTTTAAAGCCATTTCAAAGGCATTTTGCGCATACATGAAATGAACACATTTTTCTCCAAAACTATAACACATGCAAGCTTGTCCTGTTTGGTGGAGATGATATTTAATAAAATAAGTAGAAATCCACTAAAAGTTTTGTTTGGTTATCTTGCAATCCCGAGATAATCGTCTCCATGCTCCAAATCCATTTTAAAGCCATTTTAAGGCATTTCGCGCATACATGAAATGAACACATTTTTCTCCAAAACTATAACAGATGCAAGCTTGTCCTGTTTGGTGGAGATGATATTTAATAAAATAAGTAGAAATCCACTAAAAGTTTTGTTTGGTTATCTTGCAATCCCGAGATAATCGTCTCCATGCTCCAAATCCATTTTAAAGCCATTTTTAAGGCATTTCGCGCATACATGAAATGAACACATTTTTCTCCAAAACTATAACAGATGCAAGCTTGTCCTGTTTGGTGGAGATGATATTTAATAAAATAAGTAGAAATCCACTAAAAGTTTTGTTTGGTTATCTTGCAATCCCGAGATAATCGTCTCCTTGCTCCAAATCCATTTTAAAGTCATTTTTAAGGCATTTCGCGCATACATGAAATGAACACATTTTTCTCCAAAACTATAACAGATGCAAGCTTGTCCTGTTTGGTGGAGATGATATTTAATAAAATAAGTAGAAATCCACTAAAAGTTTTGTTTGGTTATCTTGCAATCCCGAGATAATCGTCTCCATGCTCCAAATCCATTTTAAAGCCATTTCAAAGGCATTTTGCGCATACATGAAATGAACACATTTTTCTCCAAAACTATAACACATGCAAGCTTGTCCTGTTTGGTGGAGATGATATTTAATAAAATAAGTAGAAATCCACTAAAAGTTTTGTTTGGTTATCTTGCAATCCCGAGATAATCGTCTCCATGCTCCAAATCCATTTTAAAGCCATTTTTAAGGCATTTCGCGCATACATGAAATGAACACATTTTTCTCCAAAACTATAACAGATGCAAGCTTGTCCTGTTTGGTGGAGATGATATTTAATAAAATAAGTAGAAATCCACTAAAAGTTTTGTTTGGTTATCTTGCAATCCCGAGATAATCGTCTCCATGCTCCAAATCCATTTTAAAGCCATTTTTAAGGCATTTCGCGCATACATGAAATGAACACATTTTTCTCCAAAACTATAACAGATGCAAGCTTGTCCTGTTTGGTGGAGATAATATTTAATAAAATAAGTAGAAATCTACTAAAAGCTTCGTTTGTTTATATTGCCATCCTGAGATAATCGTCTCCATGCTCCAAATCCATTTTAAAGCCATTTCAAAGGCATTTTGCGCATACATGAAATGAACACATTTTTCTCCAAAACTATAACACATGCAAGCTTGTCCTGTTTGGTGGAGATGATATTTAATAAAATAAGTAGAAATCCACTAAAAGTTTTGTTTGGTTATCTTGCAATCCCGAGATAATCGTCTCCATGCTCCAAATCCATTTTAAAGCCATTTTTAAGGCATTTCGCGCATACATGAAATGAACACATTTTTCTCCAAAACTATAACAGATGCAAGCTTGTCCTGTTTGGTGGAGATGATATTTAATAAAATAAGTAGAAATCCACTAAAAGTTTTGTTTGGTTATCTTGCAATCCCGAGATAATCGTCTCCATGCTCCAAATCCATTTTAAAGCCATTTTTAAGGCATTTCGCGCATACATGAAATGAACACATTTTTCTCCAAAACTATAACAGATGCAAGCTTGTCCTGTTTGGTGGAGATAATATTTAATAAAATAAGTAGAAATCTACTAAAAGTTTCGTTTGTTTATATTGCCATCCTGAGATAATCGTCTCCATGCTCCAAATCCATTTTAAAGCCATTTCAAAGGCATTTTGCGCATACATGAAATGAACACATTTTTCTCCAAAACTATAACACATGCAAGCTTGTCCTGTTTGGTGGAGATGATATTTAATAAAATAAGTAGAAATCCACTAAAAGTTTTGTTTGGTTATCTTGCAATCCCGAGATAATCGTCTCCATGCTCCAAATCCATTTTAAAGCCATTTTTAAGGCATTTCGCGCATACATGAAATGAACACATTTTTCTCCAAAACTATAACAGATGCAAGCTTGTCCTGTTTGGTGGAGATGATATTTAATAAAATAAGTAGAAATCCACTAAAAGTGTTGTTTGGTTATCTTGCAATCCCGAGATAATCGTCTCCATGCTCCAAATCCATTTTAAAGCCATTTTTAAGGCATTTCGCGCATACATGAAATGAACACATTTTTCTCCAAAACTATAACAGATGCAAGCTTGTCCTGTTTGGTGGAGATAATATTTAATAAAATAAGTAGAAATCTACTAAAAGTTTCGTTTGTTTATATTGCCATCCTGAGATAATCGTCTCCATGCTCCAAATCCATTTTAAAGCCATTTCAAAGGCATTTTGCGCATACATGAAATGAACACATTTTTCTCCAAAACTATAACACATGCAAGCTTGTCCTGTTTGGTGGAGATGATATTTAATAAAATAAGTAGAAATCCACTAAAAGTTTTGTTTGGTTATCTTGCAATCCCGAGATAATCGTCTTTATGCTCCAAATCCATTTTAAAGCCATTTTTAAGGCATTTCGCGCATACATGAAATGAACACATTTTTCTCCAAAACTATAACAGATGCAAGCTTGTCCTGTTTGGTGGAGATGATATTTAATAAAATAAGTAGAAATCCACTAAAAGTTTTGTTTGGTTATCTTGCAATCCCGAGATAATCGTCTCCATGCTCCAAATCCATTTTAAAGCCATTTTTAAGGCATTTCGCGCATACATGAAATGAACACATTTTTCTCCAAAACTATAACAGATGCAAGCTTGTCCTGTTTGGTGGAGATGATATTTAATAAAATAAGTAGAAATCCACTAAAAGTTTTGTTTGGTTATCTTGCAATCCCGAGATAATCGTCTCCATGCTCCAAATCCATTTTAAAGCCATTTCAAAGGCATTTTGCGCATACATGAAATGAACACATTTTTCTCCAAAACTATAACACATGCAAGCTTGTCCTGTTTGGTGGAGATGATATTTAATAAAATAAGTAGAAATCCACTAAAAGTTTTGTTTGGTTATCTTGCAATCCCGAGATAATCGTCTCCATGCTCCAAATCCATTTTAAAGCCATTTTTAAGGCATTTCGCGCATACATGAAATGAACACATTTTTCTCCAAAACTATAACAGATGCAAGCTTGTCCTGTTTGGTGGAGATAATATTTAATAAAATAAGTAGAAATCTACTAAAAGTTTCGTTTGTTTATATTGCCATCCTGAGATAATCGTCTCCATGCTCCAAATCCATTTTAAAGCCATTTCAAAGGCATTTTGCGCATACATGAAATGAA
The DNA here is from genome assembly GCF_048569485.1 of Anomaloglossus baeobatrachus. Taxonomy (NCBI): domain Eukaryota; kingdom Metazoa; phylum Chordata; class Amphibia; order Anura; family Aromobatidae; genus Anomaloglossus; species Anomaloglossus baeobatrachus. The sequence goes on along the minus strand of NW_027443325.1, from coordinate 6,515 downwards.
CACATTTTTCTCCAAAACTATAACACATGCAAGCTTGTCCTGTTTAGTGGAGATGATATTTAATAAAATAAGTAGAAATCCACTAAAAGTTTTGTTTGGTTATCTTGCAATCCCGAGATAATCGTCTCCATGCTCCAAATCCATTTTAAAGCCATTTTAAGGCATTTCGCGCATACATGAAATGAACACATTTTTCTCCAAAACTATAACAGATGCAAGCTTGTCCTGTTTGGTGGAGATGATATTTAATAAAATAAGTAGAAATCCACTAAAAGTTTTGTTTGGTTATCTTGCAATCCCGAGATAATCGTCTCCATGCTCCAAATCCATTTTAAAGCCATTTTTAAGGCATTTCGCGCATACATGAAATGAACACATTTTTCTCCAAAACTATAACAGATGCAAGCTTGTCCTGTTTGGTGGAGATGATATTTAATAAAATAAGTAGAAATCCACTAAAAGTTTTGTTTGGTTATCTTGCAATCCCGAGATAATCGTCTCCATGCTCCAAATCCATTTTAAAGTCATTTTTAAGGCATTTCGCGCATACATGAAATGAACACATTTTTCTCCAAAACTATAACAGATGCAAGCTTGTCCTGTTTGGTGGAGATGATATTTAATAAAATAAGTAGAAATCCACTAAAAGTTTTGTTTGGTTATCTTGCAATCCCGAGATAATCGTCTCCATGCTCCAAATCCATTTTAAAGCCATTTCAAAGGCATTTTGCGCATACATGAAATGAACACATTTTTCTCCAAAACTATAACACATGCAAGCTTGTCCTGTTTGGTGGAGATGATATTTAATAAAATAAGTAGAAATCCACTAACAGTTTTGTTTGGTTATCTTGCAATCCCGAGATAATCGTCTCCATGCTCCAAATCCATTTTAAAGCCATTTTTAAGGCATTTCGCGCATACATGAAATGAACACATTTTTCTCCAAAACTATAACAGATGCAAGCTTGTCCTGTTTGGTGGAGATGATATTTAATAAAATAAGTAGAAATCCACTAAAAGTTTTGTTTGGTTATATTGCAATCCCGAGATAATCGTCTCCATGCTCCAAATCCATTTTAAAGCCATTTTTAAGGCATTTCGCGAATACATGAAATGAACACATTTTTCTCTAAAACTATAACAGATGCAAGCTTGTCCTGTTTGGTGGAGATGATATTTAATAAAATAAGTAGAAATCCACTAAAAGTTTTGTTTGGTTATCTTGCAATCCCGAGATAATCGTCTCCATGCTCCAAATCCATTTTAAAGCCATTTTTAAGGCATTTCGCGCATACATGAAATGAACACATTTTTCTCCAAAACTATAACAGATGCAAGCTTGTCCTGTTTGGTGGAGATGATATTTAATAAAATAAGTAGAAATCCACCAAAAGTTTTGTTTGGTTATCTTGCAATCCCGAGATAATCGTCTCCATGCTCCAAATCCATTTTAAAGCCATTTTTAAGGCATTTCGCGCATACATGAAATGAACACATTTTTCTCCAAAACTATAACAGATGCAAGCTTGTCCTGTTTGGTGGAGATGATATTTAATAAAATAAGTAGAAATCCACTAAATGTTTTGTTTGGTTATCTTGCAATCCCGAGATAATCGTCTCCATGCTTCAAATCCATTTTAAAGCCATTTTTAAGGCATTTCGCGCATACATGAAATGAACACATTTTTCTCCAAAACTATAACAGATGCAAGCTTGTCCTGTTTAGTGGAGATGATATTTAATAAAATAAGTAGAAATCCACTAAAAGTTTTGTTTCGTTATCTTGCAATCCCGAGATAATCGTCTCCATGCTCCAAATCCATTTTAAAGCCATTTTTAAGGCATTTCGCGCATACATGAAATGAACACATTTTTCTCCAAAACTATAACAGATGCAAGCTTGTCCTGTTTGGTGGAGATAATATTTAATAAAATAAGTAGAAATCTACTAAAAGTTTCGTTTGTTTATATTGCCATCCTGAGATAATCGTCTCCATGCTCCAAATCCATTTTAAAGTCATTTTTAAGGCATTTCGCGCATACATGAAATGAACACATTTTTCTCCAAAACTATAACAGATGCAAGCTTGTCCTGTTTGGTGGAGATGATATTTAATAAAATAAGTAGAAATCCACTAAAAGTTTTGTTTGGTTATCTTGCAATCCCGAGATAATCGTCTCCATGCTCCAAATCCATTTTAAAGCCATTTCAAAGGCATTTTGCGCATACATGAAATGAACACATTTTTCTCCAAAACTATAACACATGCAAGCTTGTCCTGTTTGGTGGAGATGATATTTAATAAAATAAGTAGAAATCCACTAAAAGTTTTGTTTGGTTATCTTGCAATCCCGAGATAATCGTCTCCATGCTCCAAATCCATTTTAAAGCCATTTTTAAGGCATTTCGCGCATACATGAAATGAACACATTTTTCTCCAAAACTATAACAGATGCAAGCTTGTCCTGTTTGGTGGAGATGATATTTAATAAAATAAGTAGAAATCCACTAAAAGTTTTGTTTGGTTATATTGCAATCCCGAGATAATCGTCTCCATGCTCCAAATCCATTTTAAAGCCATTTTTAAGGCATTTCGCGAATACATGAAATGAACACATTTTTCTCTAAAACTATAACAGATGCAAGCTTGTCCTGTTTGGTGGAGATGATATTTAATAAAATAAGTAGAAATCCACTAAAAGTTTTGTTTGGTTATCTTGCAATCCCGAGATAATCGTCTCCATGCTCCAAATCCATTTTAAAGCCATTTTAAGGCATGTCGCGCATACATGAAATGAACACATTTTTCTCCAAAACTATAACACATGCAAGCTTGTCCTGTTTGGTGGAGATGATATTTAATAAAATAAGTAGAAATCCACTAAAAGTTTTGTTTGGTTATCTTGCAATCCCGAGATAATCGTCTCCATGCTCCAAATCCATTTTAAAGCCATTTTTAAGGCATTTCGCGCATACATGAAATGAACACATTTTTCTCCAAAACTATAACAGATGCAAGCTTGTCCTGTTTGGTGGAGATGATATTTAATAAAATAAGTAGAAATCCACTAAAAGTTTTGTTTGGTTATATTGCAATCCCGAGATAATCGTCTCCATGCTCCAAATCCATTTTAAAGCCATTTTTAAGGCATTTCGCGCATACATGAAATGAACACATTTTTCTCCAAAACTATAACAGATGCAAGCTTGTCCTGTTTGGTGGAGATGATATTTAATAAAATAAGTAGAAATCCACTAAAAGTTTTGTTTGGTTATCTTGCAATCCCGAGATAATCGTCTCCATGCTCCAAATCCATTTTAAAGCCATTTTTAAGGCATTTCGCGCATACATGAAATGAACACATATTTCTCCAAAACTATAACAGATGCAAGCTTGTCCTGTTTGGTGGAGATGATATTTAATAAAATAAGTAGAAATCCACTAAACGTTTTGTTTGGTTATCTTGCAATCCCGAGATAATCGTCTCCATGCTCCAAATCCATTTTAAAGCCATTTTTAAGGCATTTCGCGCATACATGAAATGAACACATTTTTCTCCAAAACTATAACAGATGCAAGCTTGTCCTGTTTGGTGGAGATGATATTTAATAAAATAAGTAGAAATCCACTAAAAGTTTTGTTTGGTTATATTGCAATCCCGAGATAATCGTCTCCATGCTCCAAATCCATTTTAAAGCCATTTTTATGGCATTTCGCGCATACATGAAATGAACACATTTTTCTCCAAAACTATAACAGATGCAAGCTTGTCCTGTTTGGTGGAGATGATATTTAATAAAATAAGTAGAAATCCACTAAAAGTTTTGTTTGGTTATCTTGCAATCCCGAGATAATCGTCTCCATGCTCCAAATCCATTTTAAAGCCATTTTTAAGGCATTTCGCGCATACATGAAATGAACACATTTTTCTCCAAAACTATAACAGATGCAAGCTTGTCCTGTTTGGTGGAGATGATATTTAATAAAATAAGTAGAAATCTACTAAAAGTTTCGTTTGTTTATATTGCCATCCTGAGATAATCGTCTCCATGCTCCAAATCCATTTTAAAGCCATTTCAAAGGCATTTTGCGCATACATGAAATGAACACATTTTTCTCCAAAACTATAACACATGCAAGCTTGTCCTGTTTGGTGGAGATGATGTTTAATAAAATAAGTAGAAATCCACTAAAAGTTTTGTTTGGTTATCTTGCAATCCCGAGATAATCGTCTCCATGCTCCAAATCCATTTTAAAGCCATTTTTAAGGCATTTCGCGCATACATGAAATGAACACATTTTTCTCCAAAACTATAACAGATGCAAGCTTGTCCTGTTTGGTGGAGATGATATTTAATAAAATAAGTAGAAATCCACTAAAAGTTTTGTTTGGTTATCTTGCAATCCCGAGATAATCGTCTCCATGCTCCAAATCCATTTTAAAGCCATTTTTAAGGCATTTCGCGCATACATGAAATGAACACATTTTTCTCCAAAACTATAACAGATGCAAGCTTGTCCTGTTTGGTGGAGATGATATTTAATAAAATAAGTAGAAATCCACTAAACGTTTTGTTTGGTTATCTTGCAATCCCGAGATAATCGTCTCCATGCTCCAAATCCATTTTAAAGCCATTTTTAAGGCATTTCGCGCATACATGAAATGAACACATTTTTCTCCAAAACTATAACAGATGCAAGCTTGTCCTGTTTGGTGGAGATGATATTTAATAAAATAAGTAGAAATCCACTAAAAGTTTTGTTTGGTTATATTGCAATCCCGAGATAATCGTCTCCATGCTCCAAATCCATTTTAAAGCCATTTTTAAGGCATTTCGCGCATACATGAAATGAACACATTTTTCTCCAAAACTATAACAGATGCAAGCTTGTCCTGTTTGGTGGAGATGATATTTAATAAAATAAGTAGAAATCCACTAAAAGTTTTGTTTGGTTATCTTGCAATCCCGAGATAATCGTCTCCATGCTCCAAATCCATTTTAAAGCCATTTTTAAGGCATTTCGCGCATACATGAAATGAACACATTTTTCTCCAAAACTATAACAGATGCAAGCTTGTCCTGTTTGGTGGAGATGATATTTAATAAAATAAGTAGAAATCTACTAAAAGTTTCGTTTGTTTATATTGCCATCCTGAGATAATCGTCTCCATGCTCCAAAGCCATTTTAAAGCCATTTCAAAGGCATTTTGCGCATACATGAAATGAACACATTTTTCTCCAAAACTATAACACATGCAAGCTTGTCCTGTTTGGTGGAGATGATATTTAATAAAATAAGTAGAAATCCACTAAAAGTTTTGTTTGGTTATCTTGCAATCCCGAGATAATCGTCTCCATGCTCCAAATCCATTTTAAAGCCATTTTTAAGGCATTTCGCGCATACATGAAATGAACACATTTTTCTCCAAAACTATAACAGATGCAAGCTTGTCCTGTTTGGTGGAGATGATATTTAATAAAATAAGTAGAAATCCACTAAAAGTTTTGTTTGGTTATCTTGCAATCCCGAGATAATCGTCTCCATGCTCCAAATCCATTTTAAAGCCATTTTTAAGGCATTTCGCGCATACATGAAATGAACACATTTTTCTCCAAAACTATAACAGATGCAAGCTTGTCCTGTTTAGTGGAGATGATATTTAATAAAATAAGTAGAAATCCACTAAAAGTTTTGTTTGGTTATCTTGCAATCCCGAGATAATCGTCTCCATGCTCCAAATCCATTTTAAAGCCATTTTTAAGGCATTTCGCGCATACATGAAATGAACACATTTTTCTCCAAAACTATAACTGATGCAAGCTTGTCCTGTTTGGTGGAGATAATATTTAATAAAATAAGTAGAAATCTACTAAAAGTTTCGTTTGTTTATATTGCCATCCTGAGATAATCGTCTCCATGCTCCAAATCCATTTTAAAGCCATTTCAAAGGCATTTTGCGCATACATGAAATGAACACATTTTTCTCCAAAACTATAACACATGCAAGCTTGTCCTGTTTGGTGGAGATGATATTTAATAAAATAAGAAGAAATCCACTAAAAGTTTTGTTTGGTTATCTTGCAATCCCGAGATAATCGTCTCCATGCTCCAAATCCATTTTAAAGCCATTTTTAAGGCATTTCGCGCATACATGAAATGAACACATTTTTCTCCAAAACTATAACAGATGCAAGCTTGTCCTGTTTGGTGGAGATGATATTTAATAAAATAAGTAGAAATCCACTAAAAGTTTTGTTTGGTTATCTTGCAATCCCGAGATAATCGTCTCCATGCTCCAAATCCATTTTAAAGCCATTTTTAAGGCATTTCGCGCATACATGAAATGAACACATTTTTCTCCAAAACTATAACAGATGCAAGCTTGTCCTGTTTGGTGGAGATGATATTTAATAAAATAAGTAGAAATCCACTAAAAGTTTTGTTTGGTTATCTTGCAATCCCGAGATAATCGTCTCCATGCTCCAAATCCATTTTAAAGTCATTTTT
>NW_027443324.1:0-49488 GCF_048569485.1 Anomaloglossus baeobatrachus | reverse complement strand
AGGAGAACAAGAGTTTTTATAGTGCAAAAAATGACAATTTTATTAAACACAGGTGGGGAGAATCCAAACAGTCTTTAAAAACATATAAAAACATAGATGGCGGTTATCCCGTACATTAGGGCATGGTACAATGGTTAAATTGTCAGTACATAAACCATGTATGCAGCATGTACTTAATGGCGCAAGGAAGACACTTGGGTATTAATTAAACAGGCCACAAAGAAAGCAGTGATAGCACTTTAACAGGCAGAATATTAACATGTTCCATATTTTAACTAAGACCCCGGGATATGTCTGTGTAAAGCATAACACACTTATTTGTGCAGATGCACTATATAAATTGATGTGCTGCTAGAGCACTCCCAGGTCATACAGCCGACAAAGCACATAACATTGTATAATAGTAGCCAAAGTAAAGTTTGATACCCCAGTCAGAGCCTGCACACATAAAGAACAGTGCAAAAATTGCCCATTACCAATACAACCACGTAAGGGGGAAAGATCCGCCAGTCACTGCAGCCTCAGGAAGACCTACGTACGTTTCGATATTAAATATATTAAATCTTCATCAGGGAGGAGGCATGAGGTGCCAACACTCCCCTGTCACTGGCTTTTAAATGTGCCACAGTGATTGCCGCGGTCCCGGAAGTCTCGCTCGCGGCAATCACACCTGGCGCCGGACGAAAACACGCGAGATGACGGCCATCACGTCATCTTCGCGCATGCGCGGGAGCGGGGACGCGTCACCAAGGCTCCCGCGCATGCGCGCGACGTATAGACGGCCCCAGCTACACGCGCACGAGCGGCACCAAATGCGATTGCACCAAGACAACCGGATACCACAGCAAACGTAAACAAATCTCTCCGCAATATAGAATGACATGATGACATTTAGCAAAAGGTGAAGCCAAATCATATAGAAGGGTCCATCTTGAGTTGTTCGTATAATTTAAGGGAAGTGATGAGTCACAAACGGAGGGATAAAATCATTTTCTAGGTCCTAAAAAGAGGAACATGTATAGATCAATAAATAAGCCAGAACAATAGGGAGGGATGCACAAAGATTGAGGCAGATTAAAAACAGTTAAAAACATAAATAAAATGGACAAAGGATACAGGTGATAGAGCAAATGGCTGATTCAGAATGAAAACTAGGCATAATCCCAAAATAGAGCGCAAGATACATATATATATATAGTCCAGTATGTATGAAGAGGTGGCCACAAAACCGTAACAGCACAAAATCAGATGCCTTACAGGGGGACAGACTATACAGGAACAAGGAAATATCAGCACTACAGGAAAGGGGCATAGCTCACTGATTCGTTTAAACCCTTAGGAGCCAGTGTGTCCAGGGTCACTATCCACTTGGTCTCACACTGCGCCAGGCGTTTCTTAAGATCACCACCTCTGACCCCCCCTGTTACCACATCAATCCCCCGTATCTTCAATTTTGAGGGGTCACAGGAATGGTGCGATCTGAAATGCCTGGGCAGTGTTTTGAGTATTGTAGGGTCCACCTCCGTTTTGGCCGCAGCAATGTCCCTCACATGCTCCCTGACCCTAATGCGGAGCTCTCTAGAGGTGAGTCCCACATAGGTCAGGGGGCATGTACATGTTGCAAAATACACCACGTGTGTGGTTGCACACGTGATGTAATGTTTGATGTTATAAGTTTTCTGTCCATTAGATGAACAGAATGTGTAACTACGAAGGACATTGCAGCATGCCACACAGTGGCCACAGGGAAAACAACCCTGTAAAGGACCATGAGAACCAAAATAGTTGACTCTAGGTGGAACATAGTGGCTCTGGACCAGCATGTCCCTCAAATTCCTTGCTCTCCTAGATGTCATAAGGGGATTCTGAGTGAGCACACTAGCCAGAGTAGGGTCGGTCATTAAAACCGGCCAATGTTTTTTCAAAATCCGGCGTATGGTCTCCCATTCCTGACTGTGTGTCCCAATGAATCGCACCGCGGTATCACGTTCTGCCACTTTCTTCGGGGTACCAGTGAGTAGTTGCAGTCGGGGGGTTGTTTTGGCCCGATTATAACCCGCCCTAATGCTCCTACCACTGTACCCCCTCTCACGGAAACGTTCCCTGAGATCAGCCGACTGGGCCTCAAAGCTATCATTAGAAGAGCAAATTCGTCTCATCCTCAGATATTGTCCGGTGGGAATGGCACGGATTGTAGATTGATTATGATCAGATGTAGCATGTAGCAGAGCATTGACGGAAGTCGTCTTCCGAAAAACGTCCGTCTGGATCACTCCCCTCTGATCCACCTTGATCAAGATGTCAAGGAAGTCTATCCTCTGTCTGCTACTTTTATAAGTGAGCTTGATATTGAGATCATTGATATTTAACTGTCTCATGAATAAATCCAGCTGCTCGACCGTGCCCTGCCACACAAACAATACATCGTCTATGTATCTAAGCCAACACTGCACATGGGCGCTAAGCCCGGGGCCCTCGTCCGCAAAAATCTGCCTCTCCCAGAAACCCAGAAAGAGGCCTGCGTACGAAGGCGCACAGGCCGCGCCCATAGCAGTGCCGCGTTGCTGTAGATAGTAGAGGTCTTTAAAGACGAAGAAGTTATGCGACAGCACAAACTCGAGCAGCTCGATGATCAGTTCACTCAATTCGCCATTCCGACCGGACATCTCGAGAAAGAAGCGGACAGCTCGTATTCCATCCGTGTGAGAGATACACGTGTATAGGCTCTCAACGTCGGCTGTAACAAGGATCATGTCCTCTTCCAGAGAGATGCCGTCAATGCGCCTAAGGACGTCCGTAGTGTCCCGGACATAAGAGGGTAGCGTTTCAACCAAAGTTTTTAAATGAAAGTCTATAAATCGACAGATGGGATCACATAAACCCTCTATGCCCGACACAATCGGGCGACCAGGCGGATTGACGGCATCCTTGTGGACTTTAGGCAGTATGTAAAATGTAGGGACTTTGGGATATTTTTTACACAGTCCGTCAAACATTTTCTTGTTGATCAGGCCGGTGTCCAAAGCCCTACGAAGTATCGCGGTGAGCTCAGTAGAGAAGACAGTCAGAGGATTGGAGGATAATTTCCTGTAAGTGCTCTTATCCCGAAGCTGTCTAAGAACCTCCTGTTCATACTTGGCACAAGGTAGCACCACAATGTTACCCCCTTTGTCGGCAGGTTTTATTACAATATCATGAAAGCCCTGCAGCTCAATCAGAGCTTCCCTTTGGGAGTGGGTCAGGTTATCCTTTTTCCGTTTAGTCGGAATATTTTTAAGATCCTCACTCACCATCTTGGTAAAGATCTCAATTGCAGGGCTGATAGACAATGGGGGAAACTTAGTTGACTTAGGTAGAAGAGCATCTGGGAACATACCTGTTGTCGGGATCTCTTGTTCCTGGAGTAAGTCCTCAAGGTTACGTATAGCCTCACGTTCCACCAAACTGTCGGACCCGTCATTCCGCTTGTAAAAGAGTTTTTTGAGAATTAGTTTTCGTGAAAACAGGTTTAGGTCCTTCAGAGTTGAGAACAAGTGGAAAGCATTAGAAGGAGAAAAGGACAGACCACGTGAGAGGACCTCCACCTGAGCCCCAGTGAGCACCCGTTGGGATAAATTAAGTACCTGGAGTTTGTTCCCTTGTCGTTTGTTCTTATTATATGTCACTTGTGGTCGGTTTCGATGTTTCACACGTGCCCCGACAGAATCTCCAAGGTCCATGGAGCTCACTGAGGCCCCGGAGGAGGAACCACCTGCTGAGGTCATAGACACTAATGATGAGGATCTTAAACGGGGGTTCTTGTTAGCAGTGTCCCCAGAACGTCCTCTGATTGTATTGTTTCTCCATCTATATGCCCTCCGTAGGGTATAGTCCTGAATATCTCTATTCAATTTTTTCAATTTGAAGGTCCTAATTTCCTGCTCCCATTTCTCCAACTCTTTATCGATCTCGGCGTAAAAGCGGGTGACGACAGTTGGTGTGCACGTCTCTGTTAGGCTTTTCTCCAGTGCCTCTAATTCCACTTCAATTGAAACCAGTGAGGTGGAGTTATGGTCCCACAACAGACCCAGGAAACCCCGAGAACACGTCTGTGCAAGTTCTTCCCATTTTATTTTGAAGGCCTCATCTTCCAAAGGGAAGGAGGGGAAAACCTGCACCCGGAGACCCCTAGGCACTAAATCTTTCTCAAGGTACTTCCCCAGAAATGCCTTGTTCCACCACAGTCTAGTGCGTTTCTTAAGTAACTCTTTATATTTGGTCATGATCGCCTCGTCAGACTGGATGCCATTGCTCACATCACCTGTGACCCCACCAGTCTTAAGGACGTCGTCCAACTGTAACTGCCAGGTGCTGTCCCTGGCCCGAAAGGTCATGACGGCTGGAGATAAATCTGTGATAAACAGAATAAATATGATTAGGGGAGGAATACTCCGAATAACCATCACAAAAGTATAAGGGTGGACCCAGATTTTTCTGGAGCCCAACCCAATATGCACGAACTCATAAATTTATCAGGAAAGGAGAACAAGAGTTTTTATAGTGCAAAAAATGACAATTTTATTAAACACAGGTGGGGAGAATCCAAACAGTCTTTAAAAACATATAAAAACATAGATGGCGGTTATCCCGTACATTAGGGCATGGTACAATGGTTAAATTGTCAGTACATAAACCATGTATGCAGCATGTACTTAATGGCGCAAGGAAGACACTTGGGTATTAATTAAACAGGCCACAAAGAAAGCAGTGATAGCACTTTAACAGGCAGAATATTAACATGTTCCATATTTTAACTAAGACCCCGGGATATGTCTGTGTAAAGCATAACACACTTATTTGTGCAGATGCACTATATAAATTGATGTGCTGCTAGAGCACTCCCAGGTCATACAGCCGACAAAGCACATAACATTGTATAATAGTAGCCAAAGTAAAGTTTGATACCCCAGTCAGAGCCTGCACACATAAAGAACAGTGCAAAAATTGCCCATTACCAATACAACCACGTAAGGGGGAAAGATCCGCCAGTCACTGCAGCCTCAGGAAGACCTACGTACGTTTCGATATTAAATATATTAAATCTTCATCAGGGAGGAGGCATGAGGTGCCAACACTCCCCTGTCACTGGCTTTTAAATGTGCCACAGTGATTGCCGCGGTCCCGGAAGTCTCGCTCGCGGCAATCACACCTGGCGCCGGACGAAAACACGCGAGATGACGGCCATCACGTCATCTTCGCGCATGCGCGGGAGCGGGGACGCGTCACCAAGGCTCCCGCGCATGCGCGCGACGTATAGACGGCCCCAGCTACACGCGCACGAGCGGCACCAAATGCGATTGCACCAAGACAACCGGATACCACAGCAAATGTAAACAAATCTCTCCGCAATATAGAATGACATGATGACATTTAGCAAAAGGTGAAGCCAAATCATATAGAAGGGTCCATCTTGAGTTGGTCGTATAATTTAAGGGAAGTGATGAGTCACAAACGGAGGGATAAAATCATTTTCTAGGTCCTAAAAAGAGGAACATGTATAGATCAATAAATAAGCCATACATGTTCCTCTTTTTAGGACCTAGAAAATGATTTTATCCCTCCGTTTGTGACTCATCACTTCCCTTAAATTATACGAACAACTCAAGATGGACCCTTCTATATGATTTGGCTTCACCTTTTGCTAAATGTCATCATGTCATTCTATATTGCGGAGAGATTTGTTTACGTTTGCTGTGGTATCCGGTTGTCTTGGTGCAATCGCATTTGGTGCCGCTCGTGCGCGTGTAGCTGGGGCCGTCTATACGTCGCGCGCATGCGCGGGAGCCTTGGTGACGCGTCCCCGCTCCCGCGCATGCGCGAAGATGACGTGATGGCCGTCATCTCGCGTGTTTTCGTCCGGCGCCAGGTGTGATTGCCGCGAGCGAGACTTCCGGGACCGCGGCAATCACTGTGGCACATTTAAAAGCCAGTGACAGGGGAGTGTTGGCACCTCATGCCTCCTCCCTGATGAAGATTTAATATATTTAATATCGAAACGTACGTAGGTCTTCCTGAGGCTGCAGTGACTGGCGGATCTTTCCCCCTTACGTGGTTGTATTGGTAATGGGCAATTTTTGCACTGTTCTTTATGTGTGCAGGCTCTGACTGGGGTATCAAACTTTACTTTGGCTACTATTATACAATGTTATGTGCTTTGTCGGCTGTATGACCTGGGAGTGCTCTAGCAGCACATCAATTTATATAGTGCATCTGCACAAATAAGTGTGTTATGCTTTACACAGACATATCCCGGGGTCTTAGTTAAAATATGGAACATGTTAATATTCTGCCTGTTAAAGTGCTATCACTGCTTTCTTTGTGGCCTGTTTAATTAATACCCAAGTGTCTTCCTTGCGCCATTAAGTACATGCTGCATACATGGTTTATGTACTGACAATTTAACCATTGTACCATGCCCTAATGTACGGGATAACCGCCATCTATGTTTTTATATGTTTTTAAAGACTGTTTGGATTCTCCCCACCTGTGTTTAATAAAATTGTCATTTTTTGCACTATAAAAACTCTTGTTCTCCTTTCCTGATAAATTTATGAGTTCGTGCATATTGGGTTGGGCTCCAGAAAAATCTGGGTCCACCCTTATACTTTTGTGATGGTTATTCGGAGTATTCCTCCCCTAATCATATTTATTCTGTTTATCACAGATTTATCTCCAGCCGTCATGACCTTTCGGGCCAGGGACAGCACCTGGCAGTTACAGTTGGACGACGTCCTTAAGACTGGTGGGGTCACAGGTGATGTGAGCAATGGCATCCAGTCTGACGAGGCGATCATGACCAAATATAAAGAGTTACTTAAGAAACGCACTAGACTGTGGTGGAACAAGGCATTTCTGGGGAAGTACCTTGAGAAAGATTTAGCGCCTAGGGGTCTCCGGGTGCAGGTTTTCCCCTCCTTCCCTTTGGAAGATGAGGCCTTCAAAATAAAATGGGAAGAACTTGCACAGACGTGTTCTCGGGGTTTCCTGGGTCTGTTGTGGGACCATAACTCCACCTCACTGGTTTCAATTGAAGTGGAATTAGAGGCACTGGAGAAAAGCCTAACAGAGACGTGCACACCAACTGTCGTCACCCGCTTTTACGCCGAGATCGATAAAGAGTTGGAGAAATGGGAGCAGGAAATTAGGACCTTCAAATTGAAAAAATTGAATAGAGATATTCAGGACTATACCCTACGGAGGGCATATAGATGGAGAAACAATACAATCAGAGGACGTTCTGGGGACACTGCTAACAAGAACCCCCGTTTAAGATCCTCATCATTAGTGTCTATGACCTCAGCAGGTGGTTCCTCCTCCGGGGCCTCAGTGAGCTCCATGGACCTTGGAGATTCTGTCGGGGCACGTGTGAAACATCGAAACCGACCACAAGTGACATATAATAAGAACAAACGACAAGGGAACAAACTCCAGGTACTTAATTTATCCCAATGGGTGCTCACTGGGGCTCAGGTGGAGGTCCTCTCACGTGGTCTGTCCTTTTCTCCTTCTAATGCTTTCCACTTGTTCTCAACTCTGAAGGACCTAAACCTGTTTTCACGAAAACTAATTCTCAAAAAACTCTTTTACAAGCGGAATGACGGGTCCGACAGTTTGGTGGAACGTGAGGCTATACGTAACCTTGAGGACTTACTCCAGGAACAAGAGATCCCGACAACAGGTATGTTCCCAGATGCTCTTCTACCTAAGTCAACTAAGTTTCCCCCATTGTCTATCAGCCCTGCAATTGAGATCTTTACCAAGATGGTGAGTGAGGATCTTAAAAATATTCCGACTAAACGGAAAAAGGATAACCTGACCCACTCCCAAAGGGAAGCTCTGATTGAGCTGCAGGGCTTTCATGATATTGTAATAAAACCTGCCGACAAAGGGGGTAACATTGTGGTGCTATCTTGTGCCAAGTATGAACAGGAGGTTCTTAGACAGCTTCGGGATAAGAGCACTTACAGGAAATTATCCTCCAATCCTCTGACTGTCTTCTCTACTGAGCTCACCGCGATACTTCGTAGGGCTTTGGACACCGGCCTGATCAACAAGAAAATGTTTGACGGACTGTGTAAAAAATATCCCAAAGTCCCTACATTTTACATACTGCCTAAAGTCCACAAGGATGCCGTCAATCCGCCTGGTCGCCCGATTGTGTCGGGCATAGAGGGTTTATGTGATCCCATCTGTCGATTTATAGACTTTCATTTAAAAACTTTGGTTGAAACGCTACCCTCTTATGTCCGGGACACTACGGACGTCCTTAGGCGCATTGACGGCATCTCTCTGGAAGAGGACATGATCCTTGTTACAGCCGACGTTGAGAGCCTATACACGTGTATCTCTCACACGGATGGAATACGAGCTGTCCGCTTCTTTCTCGAGATGTCCGGTCGGAATGGCGAATTGAGTGAACTGATCATCGAGCTGCTCGAGTTTGTGCTGTCGCATAACTTCTTCGTCTTTAAAGACCTCTACTATCTACAGCAACGCGGCACTGCTATGGGCGCGGCCTGTGCGCCTTCGTACGCAGGCCTCTTTCTGGGTTTCTGGGAGAGGCAGATTTTTGCGGACGAGGGCCCCGGGCTTAGCGCCCATGTGCAGTGTTGGCTTAGATACATAGACGATGTATTGTTTGTGTGGCAGGGCACGGTCGAGCAGCTGGATTTATTCATGAGACAGTTAAATATCAATGATCTCAATATCAAGCTCACTTATAAAAGTAGCAGACAGAGGATAGACTTCCTTGACATCTTGATCAAGGTGGATCAGAGGGGAGTGATCCAGACGGACTTCCGTCAATGCTCTGCTACATGCTACATCTGATCATAATCAATCTACAATCCGTGCCATTCCCACCGGACAATATCTGAGGATGAGACGAATTTGCTCTTCTAATGATAGCTTTGAGGCCCAGTCGGCTGATCTCAGGGAACGTTTCCGTGAGAGGGGGTACAGTGGTAGGAGCATTAGGGCGGGTTATAATCGGGCCAAAACAACCCCCCGACTGCAACTACTCACTGGTACCCCGAAGAAAGTGGCAGAACGTGATACCGCGGTGCGATTCATTGGGACACACAGTCAGGAATGGGAGACCATACGCCGGATTTTGAAAAAACATTGGCCGGTTTTAATGACCGACCCTACTCTGGCTAGTGTGCTCACTCAGAATCCCCTTATGACATCTAGGAGAGCAAGGAATTTGAGGGACATGCTGGTCCAGAGCCACTATGTTCCACCTAGAGTCAACTATTTTGGTTCTCATGGTCCTTTACAGGGTTGTTTTCCCTGTGGCCACTGTGTGGCATGCTGCAATGTCCTTCGTAGTTACACATTCTGTTCATCTAATGGACAGAAAACTTATAACATCAAACATTACATCACGTGTGCAACCACACACGTGGTGTATTTTGCAACATGTACATGCCCCCTGACCTATGTGGGACTCACCTCTAGAGAGCTCCGCATTAGGGTCAGGGAGCATGTGAGGGACATTGCTGCGGCCAAAACGGAGGTGGACCCTACAATACTCAAAACACTGCCCAGGCATTTCAGATCGCACCATTCCTGTGACCCCTCAAAATTGAAGATACGGGGGATTGATGTGGTAACAGGGGGGGTCAGAGGTGGTGATCTTAAGAAACGCCTGGCGCAGTGTGAGACCAAGTGGATAGTGACCCTGGACACACTGGCTCCTAAGGGTTTAAACGAATCAGTGAGCTATGCCCCTTTCCTGTAGTGCTGATATTTCCTTGTTCCTGTATAGTCTGTCCCCCTGTAAGGCATCTGATTTTGTGCTGTTACGGTTTTGTGGCCACCTCTTCATACATACTGGACTATATATATATATGTATCTTGCGCTCTATTTTGGGATTATGCCTAGTTTTCATTCTGAATCAGCCATTTGCTCTATCACCTGTATCCTTTGTCCATTTTATTTATGTTTTTAACTGTTTTTAATCTGCCTCAATCTTTGTGCATCCCTCCCTATTGTTCTGGCTTATTTATTGATCTATACATGTTCCTCTTTTTAGGACCTAGAAAATGATTTTATCCCTCCGTTTGTGACTCATCACTTCCCTTAAATTATACGAACAACTCAAGATGGACCCTTCTATATGATTTGGCTTCACCTTTTGCTAAATGTCATCATGTCATTCTATATTGCGGAGAGATTTGTTTACGTTTGCTGTGGTATCCGGTTGTCTTGGTGCAATCGCATTTGGTGCCGCTCATGCGCGTGTAGCTGGGGCCGTCTATACGTCGCGCGCATGCGCGGGAGCCTTGGAGACGCGTCCCCGCTCCCGCGCATGCGCGAAGATGACGTGATGGCCGTCATCTCGCGTGTTTTCGTCCGGCGCCAGGTGTGATTGCCGCGAGCGAGACTTCCGGGACCGCGGCAATCACTGTGGCACATTTAAAAGCCAGTGACAGGGGAGTGTTGGCACCTCATGCCTCCTCCCTGATGAAGATTTAATATATTTAATATCGAAACGTACGTAGGTCTTCCTGAGGCTGCAGTGACTGGCGGATCTTTCCCCCTTACGTGGTTGTATTGGTAATGGGCAATTTTTGCACTGTTCTTTATGTGTGCAGGCTCTGACTGGGGTATCAAACTTTACTTTGGCTACTATTATACAATGTTATGTGCTTTGTCGGCTGTATGACCTGGGAGTGCTCTAGCAGCACATCAATTTATATAGTGCATCTGCACAAATAAGTGTGTTATGCTTTACACAGACATATCCCGGGGTCTTAGTTAAAATATGGAACATGTTAATATTCTGCCTGTTAAAGTGCTATCACTGCTTTCTTTGTGGCCTGTTTAATTAATACCCAAGTGTCTTCCTTGCGCCATTAAGTACATGCTGCATACATGGTTTATGTACTGACAATTTAACCATTGTACCATGCCCTAATGTACGGGATAACCGCCATCTATGTTTTTATATGTTTTTAAAGACTGTTTGGATTCTCCCCACCTGTGTTTAATAAAATTGTCATTTTTTGCACTATAAAAACTCTTGTTCTCCTTTCCTGACAAATTTATGAGTTCGTGCATATTGGGTTGGGCTCCAGAAAAATCTGGGTCCACCCTTATACTTTTGTGATGGTTATTCGGAGTATTCCTCCCCTTATCCTGGTGTAATGTAGCACTGCTATGAAATGTTATATTGCCTAAACCTGTGTAAATATATATGCCGTGTAGTGTAAAAGTGGTAATATACCATTTTTTTTCGGAATATAAGACGCACTTTTCCTCCCAAAAATTTGAGAGGAAAGTGAGGGGTGCGTCTTATAATCTGAAGGTAGCTTACCAGGGTGCTGGAGAGGAGTCACAAGGGCCGGGGGAATGCTGCGATGGCTGTGCAGGGGCTGCGGTGGCTGAGTTGGTGCGGAGTGTGCGGAGGCTGGTGCTGGGGCGGCTGTGCAGTGTCGGCAGCGGCTGTGCAGGGTCTCCGGCTGCTGCAGCAGCTGTGCAGGGTCTCCGGCTGCTGTAGTGGTTGTGCGGGGTCTTCGGCTGCTGCTGCGGCTGTGCGTGGTCTCTAGCTGCTGCAGCTGCTGTGCGGGGTCCGCGCGTGGTCTCTGGTGGCTGATGCTGGGACTACTGTGCGGGATCTCCAGTGGCTTTACTGGTGCTGCGGGTCGGGCGGTGAGACTTCAAATAATGCCGCCCGGAGTTGGCGCGTGCGCAGTTGGAGCTCTCGGCTCAAGCTATCATCTGCGCAGGTGCTGCCTCCGATTTACTGATCTCCCTCGAGTGGACTTCAGGAAAATGGAGCCCGGAGGTGGCGCTTGCGCAGACGAGATCTCGGCTTTCAATTGAGCCTAGAGCCCAAGCTGCGCTGACTCCGGGCGCCATTTCTTTGAAGCTATCACCGTTTGCAGCCGCCGCAGCCTGAGCCCCAGAACAGCAGCCCCAGCCTCCGTCGCAGCCCGAGACCAAGCACAGCTGCCCCATCATGGTAGCACCAGCCTCTGCCGCAGCCCCAGTCTCCGTCGCAGCCCCATCCTCCACCGGAGCCTCAGCCTCCACCGCAGCCTCAGCACAGCCTCCTCCATCACTGCTACTGCCCTCTCTGGTAAGACACCACCGGATTACAAGACGGACCCCATTTTTTTTTTCATCTTTTCTTGCTTTGAATTTGGGGTGCTTCTTATAATCCGGTGCATCTTATAAAACGAGAAATACGGTACTCATTCATCTCCTTCACCCATTGCATTTAGTAGGTGTTTTTTGGTCCATTGCAATATTTCTCTTTCTATTGAACAGCTGCATAGTGTGCCGCCCCAGTAGCGGATTGAACTGCTCAGAACCGTGGGCAATGTCCGTTCGTGCCTCGAGGGTCTCCGGACCTGGGGGCTCAGGGCCACACTCTAAAGTGAATGGGGATATTTACAGGGGGATGATAGTTCGTGACGCCACCCGTGGTGTGCGGTAATTGAGAGTACCGCCGCTGCCGTTGTTGGGAGTACCCGGGGTGATCGATTGGGGCAGCAAGGTGTTATTACCCTCCACGGGTAGGGGTATGCTCCGGGGCTCTGGAAGGTGATACTGGGTGCCGTGATGGGGAGATCACTCATGTACTCACTCGACCAGTAAGCAGACGCTGACAACCGGGTAAACCAAGTCTCTGGGTGTCACTGCCTCTCTCGGGGAGCTCATCCGGGTCCCGTCCCCTGCAGTACTGCTTGGTGTCCTGTGAGAAAACTCTACCTCATAACCATAACTTATCATATAAGGCACGGATGCCCACAATGGGGTAAACACATGTCTAGCACATACTCCTAAATGATATGGACCTGCCTCCTGGCACAAAGTTGAGATTTACTGAAGTGGCCCGGTAGTTTGGAACTTGCCGGGCCCCGCTCCGCACTGTGGCTAAGTGTGGGAGCCTGCTCTCAGGGCTCACGCTTGGGATCTTGTGGGCTGCGTATGTGGAAGGCCCTATCCCCCTTATTGCGCTAGCGCCCCGATTCTGGAGCTAGTGGGAACAGTTCATAAAGGCGCTGTTCTCCGCAGGTTAATTGCCGGGTTGCCTGAAGCTTCTCCCCGACCTAGGGTCCGTGTTCCCCGCTGTGCCTTCGGTCCCGGACCGGAGATAGGGCCTTACCGTCCTCTTGACAGGTCCTCGGCACCTCGCCTCAATCCCCTACGACCGAGGGTCCGACTCATCTAGGCCCAGACACCGCCTGAAACCTAGACAGCTACTTTCGGGAGCCACCGCTCCCTGCTTCCTGCTTCCTCCACTTCACTCCCTCTCCTTCACTTCACTCCACTTCACTTTACTGACACTCTCCTGACCCTCCCATCCTGACCTCTAGGTGGGTGACCCTATTCCGCTCAAGCCGCCCACTGGTGGGTGTGGTGCAGGGTGTTCATAGGATTTGATTTGCTGTTGGAGGCAGCACTGTAAGATGGAAACCCATAACCATGAGGGATTTGAATACTGCACTAAGGGGAAGCGCGTGCAGTACCCTGTGACCAGGGCCGGACTGGGACTAAAATTCAGCCCTGGCATTTTGGGGTACACAGGCCCACTTTTAACTTTTCACGTGGTGAATGTGTAATATCTTTGTGCACTTGTAGATTGTGTAACACGACCATATAACATGTAGTCACGGCTGCATCCAGTATTACAGCTCAGGCCTATTCATACCTCCCAACCGTAGCGGATACAGAGGGACTATCACGATTTTCAGGGTTTGTCCCGTTGCCCGGTCGGAAGGTCTGTATCCCGTGGCTCCGCCCACCCACTCTCTCCCCGCCTCGCTGCTTTTCCCTCCTACCATCCTAACACATTACCGCACACATCCCGACATCACCGCACACATCCTTACATCACCGCACACACCCCGACATTACCGCACGCACCCCGACATTACCGCACCCACCCCGACATCACCGCACACATCCCGACATCACCGCACACATCCCGACATCACCGCACACATCCCGACACTACCGCCCACAACCCGACACTTCCGCCCACATCT
This sequence comes from Anomaloglossus baeobatrachus, assembly GCF_048569485.1. NCBI lineage: Eukaryota > Metazoa > Chordata > Amphibia > Anura > Aromobatidae > Anomaloglossus > Anomaloglossus baeobatrachus. Next base: position 35,448 of record NW_027443324.1, on the reverse strand, counting down.
TCACCGCACACATCCCGACATTACCGCCCACATCTTCACCGCACACACCTCGTCATCACCGCACACATCCCGACATCACCGCACACATCCTGACATTACCGCACACACCCCGACATTACCACACACAACCCGACACTTCCGCCCACATCTTCACCGCACACATCCCGACATTATCGCCCACATCTTCACCGCACACACCCCGACATCATCGCATACATCCCGACATCCCCGGACACATCCCGACACTACAGCCCTCATCATCACCGCACACACACCGGCATTACCTCAGTGACATCCCCGCTGACAGCACGATTCACTTCATTTGCTGCGTGGAGCTCACAGGTGCGGCGGTGTTCTACTGCAGCTCCTGTCAGCTTCATGTAGCAGAGCTGGATGCGGGACCTCGTGTGGATTACGCCGGACCTGGAGGGGTATTTGGGGATTTTAATAAAGTGGTGAAAGAGGGTGTTTTTTGTCTTTTATTTCAAATAAAGTATTTTTTTGGGTGTATGTGTTTATTTACTTTCACTTGCAGGTTAATCATGGAAGGTATCTCGGGGAGACGCCTGCCATGATTAACCTAGGATTTAGTGGCAGCTATAAGCTGCCATTTAACTCCTTATTACCTCGATTGCCACCGCACCAGGGCAATTCGGGATGAGCCGGGTAGAGTCCCGGGACTGGGGCATCTAATGGATGCGGCAATTCTGGGCGGCTGCTGGCTGATATTTTTAGGTTGGGGTGCTTCCCATAACGTGGAGCTCCCCAACCTGAGAATACCAGCCTTCAGCTGTGTGGCTTTATCTTGGCTATATCAACATTGGTGGGGGACAGCACGCCGTTTTTATAAAATTATTTATTTTACTACACTATATAGACCCGCCCACCGGCGGCTGTGATTGGTTGCAGTGAGACAGCTTTAACTCATCGTGGGGGTGTGTCTGACTGCAACCAATCATAGGCGCCGGTGGGCGGGGGAAGCAGTGAATACTAGATGGAATAATGTGCGGCCGGCATTTTCAAAAGAGAAGAACCCACCTGTCAGTGTATATGACTGTATAGATTTGTCTGTTTATATGTATTTTGTGAGTTTGTCTTTAAATATGTATATGAACGTATCTGTGTATGTGTGTGTGTCTGCGTGTTTATGGGGCCCACTGGGACTCTTCCGCCCGGGGCCCACAAAAACCTGGAGCCGGCCCTGACCGCACACACCCCGACACTACCACACTCATCAATACCGCACACACCCCGGCACTACCGCACCCATCATCCCCGGACACACCCCGACACTACCGTACTCATCAACACCACACACACCCCGGCACTACCGCTCCCATCATCATCCCCGCACACACCCCCTGGCACTACCGCTCCCATCATCATCCCCGCACACACCCCGACACTACCGCCCCCATCATCATCCCCGCACACACCCCGGCACTACCGCACCCATCATCATCCTCGCACACACAAGCACTACCGCACCCATCATCATCACCGCACACACAAGGACTACCGCACTAATCGTCCCCGCACACACGCAGGCACTTCCGCACCCATCATCATCCCCGCACACACGCAGGCACTACTGCACCCATCATTATCCCCGCACACACGCAGGCACTACCGCACTCACCATCATTCCCGCACACACAAGCACTACCGCACTAATCATCATCCCCGCACGCACACCGGCACTACCTGAGTGAAGTCTCCGGTGACAGCGCTGCTCACTTCAATTGCTGTGTGGAGCTGACACAGAGCGGTCGTGTTCTACGGCGCTCCCTATCAGCTTCATGTAGCAGACCTGAAAGCGTCGTGGGACCTCGTGTGGATTACGTCGGACCTGGAGGGGTATTTGGGGATTTTAATAAAGTGGTGAAAGAGGGTGTTTTTTGTCTTTTATTTCAAATAAAGTATTTTTTTGGGTGTATGTGTTTATTTACTTTCACTTGCAGGTTAATCATGGAAGGTATCTCGGGGAGACGCCTGCCATGATTAACCTAGGATTTAGTGGCAGCTATAAGCTGCCATTTAACTCCTTATTACCTCGATTGCCACCGCACCAGGGCAATTCGGGATGAGCCGGGTAGAGTCCCGGGACTGGGGCATCTAATGGATGCGGCAATTCTGGGCGGCTGCTGGCTGATATTTTTAGGTTGGGGTGCTTCCCATAACGTGGAGCTCCCCAACCTGAGAATACCAGCCTTCAGCTGTGTGGCTTTATCTTGGCTATATCAACATTGGTGGGGACCGCACGCCGTTTTTTTAAAATTATTTATTTTACTACACTATATAGACCCGCCCACCGGCGGCTGTGATTGGTTGCAGTGAGACAGCTTTAACTCATCGTGGGGGTGTGTCTGACTGCAACCAATCAAAGGCGCCGGTGGGCGTGGGAAGCAGTGAATACTAGATGGAATAATGAGCGGCCGGCATTTTCAAAAGAGAAGAACCCGCCAGAGAAGTGTGACAGCCGTGCAGTGCCGCGACGGTGATCGTTGAGTATAAAGGAGGGAGGGAGAGACTGACCGACAGAGAGACAGACCGACGGACAAACCGACAGAGAAAGAGAGAGACTATTTACACACCGTCTGGGCATGCCCAGAAACAAAAAACGGAAATCGGCGCTGGCCTCCGGCATATGACGGATGACCCCGGATCCGGCGTCCATAGGCTCCCATTATAAAACACGCCGTACGGTGCCGGATCCGGCGCAATCCGTTTTTTTGCCGGACAAAAAACCGTTCACCTCAGCGTTCCATCCGGCCTCCGGACAAGCAAATTTTACTGGAACCAGCGAAAACCGGATGGAACGCAAGGGCATCCGACGCAATCCGGCGCTAATAAAAGTCTATGGGGGAAAAAAACGCATCTGGCGGCAACAGACGCCGGATGCGTTTTTCATGTTTCTGCCGGATTGCGCCTGATGGCAAAAAACTGATGTGTGAACATTAGCTGCACACCCTGTTCAGCTCTCCTCCTGGGTCCTAGCTGCCTGCACACCCTGTTCAGCTCTCCTCCTGAGTCCTAGCTGTCTGCACACCCTTTTCAGCTCTCCTCCTGGGTCCTAGCTGCCTGCACACCCTGTTATGGATAATTCTTTTCGGTCTAAATATAGCGCAATAAGGACATTTGCTGATATTATTTTTTGAACTTTATTGATTAGGTACTCCTATTATTACAACACGTTTCAGCAGAATTGCTTTCATCAGGTATAATAGGAGCAGTATAAAGGAGCAGTATAAAAACTTCTTATATAGATTAAAAGGTGGACCTTTTGGGTGTGCCGCTACTTGATCATTGAAATTTTAACCCTTAGAGTCCCTGATGGTCAAAGCTCACATCAGAGTATTACATTAGTGGTTTCAAGAATATAAAATTCACTAAACATTATTAAATTGATTAAAACATATATCATAATATATTATCAATAAATTATTAAACAATATATTAAAATAATATTAAAACTATTATTATAACCTTGTTATTTTCCAAATATAACAAACTACACAATTATCTATATATATAATTGCCTTATTCTGTCTGTCTGTCTGTCTGTCATGCTCCAAAATTGTGTCACGGTGACAGTGTCCTTACGGTGACACAAAGCTGATTGGCCGCTGGGCTCGCCATGGCCCCGCCCCCCCACACGGATTGGCCGCTCGCCCAGGCTGCGCCCAAACACGGATTGGCCAGCCGCTCAGCTCCGCCCCCCCCACAGATTGGCCTCTCGCCCCGGCACCCTGCAGGCATTGGCAATTCGGCCACGCCACGCCCCGCCCCCCTCACGCAATGCACGCTAGCTCTGGCCCCGCCCCCTCCCTCCCCCCGCGCATTCCCCGAACTGACACGGCTGTCACGGAGGTGAGTACTGTACTCCCCCCCCCCAAATCCCCCCTCCCCCGCCGATTTCCTGAACTGACACGGCTGTCACGGAGGTGAGTACTGTACAACCCCCCCCCCCCCCGGCCCCCGCTCGCACGGGAGTGGTGTGGATACGTTGGTAACCATGCTCGCATGGTTACAAGCGCATCAAGGTCCTGCTGCGGCGGAAGATCCACACGCAGACACATAACAGCACACACACAAACATACACACACATCAGATCACACTCACTCTCACACACACCTCACACACACCTCACACACACCTCACACACACCTCACATCGCATCCACACACTCACAGCATCCGGCGATATCGCTTGCTTCTCGGCCTCGATACTGTGCTGTGAGCTTCCAGGACCTGACGGAGGATCACATGGCCAGAAGCATGTGGTATCTCCGGATGTTGTGAATGTGAGCGCGTATGTGCGATATCGTCAGTGTCTGTGTGTGTGTGTGTGTGTGAGTGTATGCGATCGGGTGTGTGTGAGTGGATGCGATCGGGTGTGTGTGAGTGGATGCGATCGGGTGTGTGTGAGTGTATGCGATCGGGTGTGTGTGAGTGGATGCGATCGGGTGTGTGTGAGTGGATGCGATCGGGTGTGTGTGAGTGGATGCGATCGGGTGTGTGTGAGTGGATGCGATCGGGTGTGTGTGAGTGGATGCGATCGGGTGTGTGTGAGTGGATGCGATCGGGTGTGTGTGAGTGGATGCGATCGGGTGTGTGTGAGTGGATGCGATCGGGTGTGTGTGAGTGGATGCGATCGGGTGTGTGTGAGTGGATGCGATCGGGTGTGTGTGAGTGGATGCGATGGGGTGTGTGAGTGTCGGCAGAGGAGCACGGCGTGCTGGAGGAGGCTGGGAACAGAGAGGCTGATCATGGGGAAGGCTGGGAGGGGGAGGCTGATGCTGGGGGAGACTGGGAGGGAAAGGCTGATGCTGAAGGAGGCTGGGAGGGGGAGGCTGGGAGGAAGGAGGCTGGGAGGAGAGAGGCTGATCCTGGGGAAGGCTGGGAAGGGGAGGCTGATGCTGAGGGAGGCTGGAAGGAGAGAGGCTGATGCTGGGGGAGGCTGGAAGGAGAGAGGCTGAGGCTGGGAGGAGAGAGGCTGATGCTGGGGAAGGCTGATGCTGAGGGAGGCTGGGAGGGGAAAGCTGATGCTGGGGAAGGCTGGGAGGACGGAGGCTGGGAGGAGAGAGGCTGATCCTGGGGAAGGCTGGGAGAGGGAGGCTGATGCTGGGGGAGGCTGGAAGGAGAGAGGCTGATGCTGGGGGAGGCTGGAAGGAGAGAGGCTGATCCTGGGGAAGGCTGGGAGAGGGAGGCTGATGCTGGAGGAGGCTGGAAGGAGAGAGGCTGATGTTGGTGGAGGCTGATGCTTGGGGAGGCTGGGAGAGGGAGGCTGATGCTGAGGGAGGCTGGGAGGAGGGAGGCTGGGAGAGGTAGGCTGAGAGAAGAGAGGCTGATGCTGGGGGAGGCTGATGCTGGGGGAGGCTGATGCTGGGGGAGGGTGGGAGGAGGGAGGCTGGGAGGAGAGAGGCTGATGCTGGGGAAGGCTGGGAGGAGAGAGGCTGATGCTGGGGACAGAGAGGAGAGGCTGATGCTGGGAAGAGAGAGGCTGATGCTAGGATGAGAGAGGCTGATGCTGGGAGGAGAGAGGCTGATGCTGGGAGGAGAGAGGCTGATGCTGGGGGCAGAGAGGCTGATGCTGGGGGCAGAGAGGCTGATGCTGGTGCAGCATGGGGGATGGAGCACGATGGGGCGGTGCGCAGCATCGGGGATGGAGCATGATGGGGGGGTGCGCAGCATCGGGGATGGAGCACGATAGGGAGTTCGCAGCATGGGGGATGGAGCACGTTTGGGAGTGCGCAGCATGGCGGGTGGAGCACGTTTGGGAGTGCGCAGCATGGGAGATGGAGCACGATGGAGGGTGCGCAGCATAGGGGATGGAGCACGATGGGGAGTGCGCTGCATGGGGGATGGAGCACGATGGGAAGTGCGGAGTATGGCGGATGGAGCACGTTTGGGAGTGCGCAGCATGGCGGATGGAGCACGTTTGGGAGTGCGCAGCATGGGAGATGGAGCACGATGGGGGTGCGCAGCATAGGGGATGGAGCACGATGGGGAGTGCGCTGCATGGGGGATGGAGCACGATGGGGAGTGCGCTGCATGGGGGATGGAGCACGTTTGGGAGTGCGCACCTCCCCCCAACACACACACACACGCGCGCGCACTGCACAACACACCACACACCACACACACACACACTGTAAACCACAAACAACTGCCCTACACAGACACCCACACACACAGACAACGCTGCACACAGACAACACCCAACACACAAACACCGCGGCACACACAAATATACGCACATACCGCACAACACACACATTGCACAAAACATAACTCCCCCCAAAACACACCACACCCACACAAACCGCGCAACACACACACAACGCTACAGACACACAGCGCTCCACAAACAACGCAACACACGCAACACACATACAACACCGCTCTCACCCCCCGTCACACCCAGACAACACCCAGAACATGTACAGCCCCTACACAAACACTTGGTAACTACACACAACAACAATATATATATATATATATAACAAAAATCATACATGAACTACACAATACGTAAATTCTAGAATACCCGATGCGTAGAATCGGGCCACCTTCTAGTAATAATAATAAATGTACTAGGAATGAATATAAGATAAATTATCATTAAAAAAGTTCCATTAAATATCTAAATATTTGTGACGTCAATATAAAATTATATATATATATAAAAGAAAGGGGAGGTATCATCATTAATAATCCACTTGTTCTTTCATATTAATACATGTATATACTTACACTTACATATATATATATATATATATATATATATATATATATATATAAAAAAAAAAAATTTAAAAAAAAAAAATAAAAATTAAAATTGTTTTTTTTTTTTTTTTTTCTTCTTCCTTCCTTTTTTTCTTCCTTTCTTCCCCCTTCCCTTTTTTTTTTTTTTTTTTTAAAAAATTTCACACATATCTGCATATTATATTAATATGTTTAGATGTTCTTCATTTATTTTGTATCTTTTAATATGTGTTATAGGGGAACATCTAAATTATAATTAGTTATCTACTGTTTAGCAACATTGTCTAGTGTTAGATTATGCCCTTCTGGGGCCAAGGTACCTAGTTTAAATATCCAGTAGCTTTCTTTCTTAATCAATTTTGCTAATAGATCTTGTTCAGTGCTGTTGATTTGATCTATAATAATTAGTGACATTTTGCTCGGGTCTTTATTGTGTGTACTATTATAATGTTTGGAAATACTATGTAATTGATATCCCAATCTTATATTCTGACGGTGTTTATTCAGTCTCTGATGCATTTGTTGTACTGTCCGTCCAACGTATTGAATACCGCATGGACATTCCAGCAGGCAAATTACATATTTTGATTTACAGTTCAAATTAAATTTTATTGGGAACGTTTCACCTGTAGTTATAGATGTGAAAGTCTTTGCCCCTTTAACTATCACTTTGCAGCACATACATTTGGATGTGTGACATTGGTAACATCCATTTCTATTAGGATTTTCTGATATATGTGTTTTTAGTTTTATTGTCGTGTTGCTGGGTGCAACCATGTTCCCCAAGCTTTTATTTTTTTTATATATAATAATAGGTTTTTTTGGAATATGTACCGATAAAACAGGATCTCCCTTCAAAATGAACCAGTATTTTTTCACTAAGTTTTCTATGATTGTTCGTGGTTGACAATATGTAGTCACCAAACTCCATTTCATGAATTGAGTCGTATCATTTTTTTCGCTGATGTTCATGTGGATATTAGTTTTAGGTTTTATACAGATCTCTTGTGAGAGGGAATTGGTTTTCTTATAGGCATCATATAATAGTTTTTTTGGATACCCTTTTTCCAGGAAACGTTTTTTTAGAATTTTTGATTCTGTTCTGAAATTATCATCATCTGTGCAGTTTTTTCTCACTCTTCTGTATTGCCCATATGGGATATTTTGGATCCATTTAGGGAGGTGACCACTATTAAATCTCAGATAGCTATTGACATCTACTGGTTTGAAAAAGGTTGATGTTGTAATCTTTCCCGTCTTATCCACCATAATTTGTATATCCAAAAATTGTATTATCTTGTCTGAATGTGTGGCTGTGAAGGAAATTCCCCAATCATTCTTATTAAGGTCCCTTACAAAATCTTCCATCATTTTAACCGGACCTTTCCAAACCAGGAACAGGTCATCTATGAACCGACGGTATATTAACCCCTTCACGACCTTTGACGGATCTAGCCGTCATGGTGCCCTGGTACTTAAAGACCCATGACGGCTAGATCCGTCATGGCGAAATCGCGGCCCCGGAGCACCGGGCACCGCGATCGGTTTTAAAAAACTGTAGATTCGGGAAGGAGAGGACTTGTACCTGACCTCAGGAGGGGTGGTGTCTTCTTCCCGGACCTACGGAGGCTGTGATTGGCTGAACGGCGTTCGTCAGCCAATCACAGCCAGTGTTATGTTTCAGCCATTGAAAATGGCTGAAGCATTGAAATCCAGCTATGTCAGTGCAGCTGCAGCACTGGCCATTGGCTGGAGCTCAGTGAGCTTTACTGCACCCGCCCCCAGCTCTGATTGGAGAGATCGGCCTTGTGACCGATTTCTCCAAGCAGTACCGTGCATCTGGAACCGGGTGAGCTCGCTGTAGGAGATCGCTCTCCTTAGCTTCTCCCTCCGTGGAATCTGAGGAGAGCGATCCCTGCGGGCGCCCATCTGTGAGTCACAGCCCCCGATCCACCGCTGCCCTGCTCCATGTGCTTCGCCCCTGCTCTCCCGCTGCGCCCCTGCATCTGACGCCGCTACTCAGCAGTAAGAGCAAGCGGCGTCAGATGCAGGGGGTGGCGCAGCAGGAGGAGAGCGTCACGGCGGCCGCTGCACTCTCCCCATCAGCCGCTCCACCGCCCCAGCATCTGCCGCTCCCCTCTCCCCATCAGTCACTGCTCTCGCCCCATCTGCTGCTCCACCGCCCCAGCATCTGCCGCTCCCCTCTCCCCATCAGTCACTGCTCTCGCCCCATCTGCTGCTCCACCGCCCCAGCATCTGCCGCTCCCCTCTCCCCATCAGTCACTGCTCTCGCCCCATCTGCTGCTCCACCGCCCCAGCATCTGCCGCTCCCCTCTCCCCATCAGTCACTGCTCTCGCCCCATCTGCTGCTCCACCGCCCCAGCATCTGCCGCTCCCCTCTCCCCATCAGTCACTGCTCTAGCCCCATCTGCTGCTCCACCTCCCCAGCATCTGCCGCTCCCCTCTCCCCATCAGTCACTGCTCTCGCCCCATCTGCTGCTCCACCGCCCAGCATCTGCCGCTCCCCTCTCCCCATCAGTCACTGCTCTCGCCCCATCTGCTGCACCACCGCCCCAGCATCTGCCGCTCCCCTCTCCCCATCAGTCACTGCTCTCGCCCCATCTGCTGCTCCACCGCCCCAGCATCTGCCGCTCCCCTCTCCCCATCAGTCACTGCTCTCGCCCCATCTGCCGCTCCACCGCCCAAGCATCTGCCGCTCCACCGCCCCAGCATCTGCCGCTCCACCGCCCCAGCATCTGCCGCTCCCCTCTCCCCATCAGTCACTGCTCTCTCCCCATCTGCCGCTCCACCGCCCAAGCATCTGCCGCTCCCCTCTCCCCATCAGTCACTGCTCTCGCCCCATCTGCTGCTCCACCGCCCCAGCATCTGCCGCTCCCCTCTCCCCATCAGTCACTGCTCTCGCCCCCATCTGCTGCTCCACCGCCCAGCATCTGCCGCTCCCCTCTCCCCATCAGTCACTGCTCTCGCCCCATCTGCTGCTCCACCGCCCCAGCATCTGCCGCTCCCCTCTCCCCATCAGTCACTGCTCTCGCCCCATCTGCTGCTCCACCGCCCCAGCATCTGCCGCTCCCCTCTCCCCATCAGTCACTGCTCTCTCCCCATCTGCCGCTCCACCGCCCAAGCATCTGCCGCTCCCCTCTCCCCATCAGTCACTGCTCTCTCCCCATCTGCCGCTCCACCGCCCCAGCATCTGCCGCTCCACCGCCCCAGCATCTGCCGCTCCCCTCTCCCCTGCATCTGCCGCTGCACTCCCCAGCATCTGCCGCTGCACTCCCCAGCATCTGCCGCTGCGCACTCCCCAGCATCTGCCGCTCCACTCTCCCCAACATCTGCCGCTCCACTCTCCCCATCAGCCGCTCCACCGCCCCTGCATCTGCCGCTCCACCGCCCCTGCATCTGCCGCTCCACCGCCCCTGCATCTGCCGCTCCACCGCCCCTGCATCTGCCGCCGCACTCTCCCCATCTGCCGCCGCACTCTCCCAATCAGCCACAGTTCTCTCCCCATCTGCCGCTGCGCCCCTGCATCAGCTACCTCACTCCCCCATCAGCCTCTGCGCCCCTGCATCTGCCACCTCACTCCCCAATCAGCCTCTGCGCCCCTGCATCTGCCACCTCACTCCCCAATCAGCCTCTGCGCCCCTGCATCTGCCACCTCACTCCTCAATCAGCCTCTGCGCCCTTGCATCTGCCACCTCACTCCCCCATCAGCCTCTGCCCCCTCCCTGATCTGCTGCCTGCTCTCTCTCATCCCCTTAATCCTCTGCCCCCTCCCCCCTCTCCCGGATCTGCTGCAATCCTGCTGCCTAGATCCATTTTGTAAGGTAGCTATCCCCAATCTCACCTCCCACTCCCCTTCCACCCTTCCCCTCGCCCCCCCTTCCTCCGCCACTCCTGCATCCGTTGTGCCCTCACCCATCCTCCACCGCTCCTCCATCTGCCACGCCCTCCCATCCTCCGTCGTGCCCCCTCACCCATCCTCCGCCGTGCCCCCTCACCCATCCTCCGCCGTGCTCCCTCACCCATCCTCCGCCGCTCCTGCATCCGTTGCGCCCTCTTCTATCCTCCATCCATCTTTTTTCCATCCCACCTAGTCCCCCCCCTTTTTGCAGTACATCTGTGCGTTCGTCCTAATTTTTTTTTCTGTAAACTAAGAAAGAAATACAAATAAACTTAGTTTAGGGCCAGTAAAATTATACTGTAGTAATCATCAACTACAGTATTTTTTACTGAATATTGTAAGGGTCAGCCCAGTGCCACACATGAGAGCGATGCTCGAGTCTCACACCGCATCATCCGGCACGGTCGCTCTCTTCCAGACAGGAGTGTGCGGCTGTGTCGGGTGATGCGATGCAAGATTTGTGCATTGCTCTCACGTGTGGCACTTGCCTTAGTGTCAGTTGCAGGTGCATATATTTTTTTTTTTTTACTGACGTCTGTATTTTTTATTATGCCAAACTAATATTTCTTTGTATTGGGGGGGGTCTAGTTTCCAACATGGGGTCACATGTGGGGGAGCTCCACTGTTTGGGCATATCAGGGGGATCTCCAAACGCGACATGGTGCGGCTAACGATTCCAGCTAATTTTCCATTTAAAAAGTCAAATGACGCTCCTTTCCTCTGGAGCTCTGCCGTGCACCCAAACAGTGTTTTTCTGCCACATATGAGGTATCAGCGTACTCAGAACAAATTGCCCAACAAATTTTGCGGTCCACTTTATCCTGTTACCCCTGTACAAATTAAAAAATGGAGCCTAAAATAACATTTTGTGGAAAAAAAAAAGTACTTTTTTGTTTTTATGCCTCAATGTATGAAGCACGTGAGGGTTCAAAGTGCTCATTACCCATGTAGATTTATGCCATGGGGGTTTAGTTTCCAAAATGAGGTCACTTGTGGGGGAGCTCCATTGTTTAGGCACCTCAGGGGGTCTCCAAACGCAACATGGCGTACGCTAATAATTCCAACCAATTTTGCTGTGAAATGGCGCTCCTTCTCTTCTGAGCCCCGCTGTGTGCCCAGACAATTACTTTCCACCACATATGAGGTATCTGTGTACTCAGGAGAAATTGCACAATACATTGTATGGTGCATTTTTTCCTGATACCCTTGTGGAAAAAAAAGCTACCTGGTTGAAATAACAATTTCATGGTAAAAAAAAAATATATATATTTTCACGGCTGAACGTTCTTAACTTTTGTGAAGCCTCCAAGGGTTCAAAGTGTTCAGTAAACATCTAGATAAATTCAATGAGGGGTCTAGTTTCCAAAATGGGGTCACTTGTGGGGGAGCTCCATTGTTTAGGCACCTCAGGGGGTCTCCAAACACAACATGGCATCCACTAACGATTCCAGACAATTTTGCGTTTGAAAAGTCAATTGTCGCACCTTGCCTTCCGAGCCCTGCCGTGCGCCCAAACATTTGATTTCCACCACATATGAGGTATCTGTGTACTCAGGAGAAAATGCACAATACATTTTATGTTGCAATTTTTCCTGATACCCTTGTGAAAAAAAAAGCTACCTGGTTGAAGTAACAATTTCGTGGTATTTTTTTTTTTTTTTTATTTTCATTGCTCAAAGTTATTAACTTTTGTGAAGCCCCCAGAGGTTCAAAGTGCTCAATAAACATCTAGATAAATTCCATGAGGGGTCTAGTTTCCAAAATGGGGTCACTTGTGGGGGAGCTCCATTGTTTAGGAACCTCAGGGGGTCTCCAAACGCAACATCACATCTGCTAATTATTCCAGACAATTTTGCTTTCAAAAATTCAAATGATGCTCCTTCTCTTCCGAGCCTTGCCGTGCGCCAAAACAATTGATTTCCCCCACATATGAGATATCGGTGTACTCAGGAGAAATTGCACAATTAATTTTATGGTGCATTTTTCCTGATACCCTTGTGAAAATGCTAAATTTTATGGCTAAAGTAACATTTTTGTGTAAAAAAGTAAAATTTTCATTTTTTCCTTCCACATTGCTTTGGTTGCTGTAAAGCTCCTAAAGAGTTAATAAACTTCTTGGATGTGGTTTTGAGCAGTGTGAGGGGTGCAGATTTTAGAATGGGGTCACTTTTGGGTATTTTCTGTCACCTAGGCCTCTCAAAGTCACTCTAAATGTGATGTGGTACCTAAAAAATTTTTTTTGTAAATTTTGTTGGAAAAATGAAAAATTGCTGATGAACTTTGAACCCTTCTAACTTCCTAACGGAAAAAAATTTTGTTTCGAAAATTGCGCTGGTGTAAAGTAGACAAGTGGGAAATGTTACATAGTAACTATTTTGTGTGACATATCTCACAGATCTATGGGCATAAAATTTCAAATTTTGAAAATTGCGAAATTTTCAAAATGTTCGCCAAATTTCCAAACTTTTCACACATAAACGCAAAAAATATCGGCCTAAATTTACCATTGACATGAAGTACAATATGTCACGAAAAAACAATCTCAGAATCGCCAGGATCCGTTGAAGCGTTCCAGAGTTATAACCTGTCAAAGTGACACTGGTCAGAAATGTAAAAAATGGCCGGGTCTTTAAGGTGAAAACAGGCTGGGGGCTGAAGGGGTTAAAGGGAACCAATCATCAGGATTTTCGTGTATAAGCTGCAGCCAGTGCAGTACTGGCACTATCATGCACAGTGTGTACATACCATTGGGGTGCAGCTCGGGTGTTTAGGCAGCGAAATTCATCTTTATAAAGTTTGAAATTTCGTGCACTTTTTGATTGACGTGTGCACCTCTGTGTTAATGTCCGGGCGTGTTATGCAGGAGTTCCCCGCCCCCCCACCAGCCTGTTCCTCCCTCTCTCCTGATGTCCGGGCGTGTTATGCAGGAGTTCCCCGCCCCCCCTCCAGCCTGTTCCTCCCTCTCTCCTGATGTCCGGGCGGGTTATGCAGGAGTTCCCCGCCCCCCCCGCGCTGCCTGTTCCTCCCTCCCTCCGGCTGAATGTAAAATGCTAATCTTCAGAAACATGGCGCCGGAGTGGGCCTCTGCGCATAGCGCTTATCTCCGGCGCCATGTTTCTGAAGCCCGCATTACACAGCTTGGTGTCTGCAGACTGCAGAACAGCTGATCGGAGGACGCGATCAGCTGTAGCTATGATGACGTGCCGCCTCAGGACACCGGGCCAGAACAGGAGCCTGCCAGCGACATCGGGGGTCAGGTGAGGTAAGTTCACAATGGACTCACATGACCCCGTGACGGCAGTGCTGCGAGACCCGGTCACGGTAGCGATATTGGGTGGCACTGTCTTCACGGGGTCAGGTGAATGAAATTACTAGCACCTGTGATGTCATTGCCCCAGCAGGCACGCACACATTATACACACACACATACACACACATATATATATATATATATATATATATATATATATATATACACACACACACCCACACTGCTGTGTGTGCGCCCCTGCGTTGACCTGGGCTCACCTTCTGAGTTCCAGGTCACTGCAGGAAAGCACTCACAGCTGTGTGTGTATAATGTGTGTATGCGCGTGTGTATAATGTGTGTATGCGCGTGTGTATAATGTGTGTATGCGCGTGTGTATAATGTGTGTATGCGCGCGTGTATAATGTGTGTATGCGCGCGTGTATAATGTGTGTATGCGCGCGTGTATAATGTGTGTATGCGCGCGTGTATAATGTGTGTATGCGCGCGTGTATAATGTGTGTGTGCGCGCGCGTGTATAATGTGTGTGCGCGCGCGCGCGTGTGTATAATGTGTGTGCGCGCACGCGTGTATAATGTGTGTGCGCGCACGCGTGTATAATGTGTGTGCGCGCACGCGTGTATAATGTGTGTGCGCGCACGCGTGTGTGTGTGCGCGCACGCGTGTGTGTGTGCGCGCACACGCGTGTGTGTGTGCGCGCACGCGTGTGTGTGTGCGCGCACGCGTGTGTGTGTGCGCGCACGCGTGTGTGTGTGCGCGCACGCGTGTGTGTGTGTATAGTGTGTGTGTGGTGTATAGTGTGTGTGTGTGGTGTATAGTGTGTGTGTGTGGTGTATAGTGTGTGTGTGGTGTATAGTGTGTGTATAGTGTGTGTGTGTGTGTGTGTATAGTGTGTGTGTGTGTGTATAGTGTGTGTGTGTGTGTATAGTGTGTGTGTGTAGTGTATAGTGTATGTATAGTGTAGTGTGTGTGTGTATATAGTGTGTGTGTGTGTATAGTGTGTGTGTGTATAGTGTGTGTGTATAATGTGTGTGCGCGCGTGTGTATAATGTGTGTGCGCGCGTATAATATGTGTGTGTGTGCGCGCGCGCGCGCCACTCTGCTGGGGCAATGACGTCACAGGTGGAAGTGAGGGGCTGCTCTCACAATCAATGGGGGACTTTTAGTTCTGCATTAAAGGGGTGGTTCACCCATTTTTTTTTTTTTTTCCCCCAATGATCAGATGATATTGGATCCGGATTGGACGGCGCGGGACCCTAACCCAGGATTACTGCGGAGGGGGGTTTATTTCAATAAAGATGGAGTCACTAATTGTGTTGTGTTTTATTTCTAATAAAAATATTTTTCTGTGTGTTGTGTATTTTTTTTTTTATCTATCATTACTAGAAATTCATGGTGGCCATGTCTAATATTGGCGTGACACCATGAATTTCGGGCTTAGGGCTAGCTGATAATATACAGCTAGCCCTAACTCCATTATTACCTGGCTAGCCACCCGGCATCAGGGCAGCTGGAAGAGTTGGATACAGCGCCAGAAGATGGCGCTTCTATGAAAGCGCCATTTTCTGGGGTGGCTGCGGACTGCAATTCGCAGTGGGGGTGCCCAGAAAGCTTGGGCACCCTTCACTGTGGATTCCAATCCCCAGCTGCCTAGTTGTACCCGGCTGGACACCAAAATTAGGCGAAGCTCACGTCATTTTTTTATTTATTATTTCATGAAATTCATGAAATAATTAAAAAAAAAAAGGGCTTCTCTATATTTTTGGTTCCCAGCTGGGTACAAATAGGCAGCTGGGGGTTGGGGGCAGCCCGTACCTGCCTGCTGTACCCGGCTAGCATACAAAAATATGGCGAAGCCCACGTCATTTTTTTTTTCTTTTTTGGCAAAAAACTGCATACAGTCCGGGATGGAGTATGCTGAGCCTCGTAGTTCTGCAGCTGCTGTCTTCTCTCCTGCTTACACTAGTGAATGGAGGATACTGAGGCTTGTAGTTCTGCAGCTGCTGTCTGCTCTCCTGTATACACTAGTGAATGGAGGATGCTGAGCCTTGTAGTTCTGCAGCTGCTGTCTGCTCTCATGCATACACTAGTGAATGGAGGATGCTGAGCCTTGTAGTTCTGCTCCCCCTGCCTCTCCCTCCAGCATACAGTCCTGGATAGAGCATGCTGAGCCCTGTAGTTCTGCAGCTGTATGCTCTCCTGCATACACTAGTGGAGAATGAAGAACATATTGAAGAAGGAAATTACTTCAGACCTTTTTTATTTTTTTTTTTTCTTTCAACAATCTTTCTCTGATAAAAAAAAGCATAAAAACACAGAGCAAAAAACGCACCAAAACCCGGTAAAAACGCGTCTGTTGTTTGCCACGTATGGTTTTTTGGGGTTTTTTGACGCAAAAAAACGCACAAAAACACCGCTTAAATAAAACGACGCAGTGTGTGAACTTAGCCAAAATCCACACTGTTACTTGTCATGCATGGGACTACAAGGCTCAGCATCCTCCATCCAGGACTGTATGCAGTTTTTTACCCAAAAAGAAAAAAAAATGACATGGGCTTCGCCATATTTTTGTATGCTAGCCGGGTACAGCAGGCAGGTACGGGCTGCCCCCAACCCCCAGCTGCCTATTTGTACCCGGCTGGGAACCAAAAATATAGAGAAGCCCTTTTTTTTTTATTTTATTTCATGAATTTCATGAAATAATTTAAAAAAAAAATGACGTGAGCTTCGCCTAATTTTGGTGTCCAGCCGGGTACAACTAGGCAGCTGGGGATTGGAATCCACAGTGAAGGGTGCCCAAGCTTTCTGGGCACCCCCACTGCGAATTGCAGTCCGCAGCCACCCCAGAAAATGGCGCTTTCATAGAAGCGCCATCTTCTGGCGCTGTATCCAACTCTTCCAGCTGCCCTGATGCCGGGTGGCTAGCCAGGTAATAATGGAGTTAGGGCTAGCTGTATATTATCAGCTAGCCCTAAGCCCGAAATTCATGGTGTCACGCCAATATTAGACATGGCCACCATGATTTTCTAGTAATGATAAAAAAAAAAAGTAATACACAACACACAGAAAAATATTTTTATTAGAAATAAAACACAACACAATTAGTGACTCCATCTTTATTGAAATAAACCCCCCTCCGCAGTAATCCTGGGTTAGGGTCCCGCGCCGTCCAATCCGGATCCAATATCATCTGATCATTGGGGAAAAAAAAAAAAATGGGTGAACCACCCCTTTAATGCAGAACTAAAAGTCCCCCATTGATTGTGAGAGCAGCCCCTCACTTCCACCTGTGACGTCATTGCCCCAGCAGAGAGGCGCGCGCGCGCACACACACACATATTATACGCGCACACACACACATTATACACACGCACGCGCACACACATTATACACACACTATACACACACACACACACTATACACACGCGCATACACACATTATACACACGCGCATACACACATTATACACACGCGCATACACACATTATACACACGCGCATACACACATTATACACACGCGCATACACACATTATACACACGCGCATACACACATTATACACACGCGCATACACACATTATACACACACAGCTGTGAGTGCTTTCCTGCAGTGACCTGGAACTCAGAAGGTGAGCCCAGGTCAACGCAGGGGCGCACACACAGCAGTGTGGGTGTGTGTGTATATATATATATATATATATATATATATGTGTGTGTGTATAATGTGTGCGTGTCTGCTGGGGCAATGACATCACAGGTGCTAGTAATTTCATTCACCTGACCCCGTGAAGACAGTGCCACCCGATATCACTACCGTGACCGGGTCTCGCAGCACTGCCATCACGGGGTCATGTGAGTCCATTGTGAACTTACCTCACCTGACCCCCGATGTCGCTGGCAGGCTCCTGTTCTGGCCCGGTGTCCTGAGGCGGCACGTCATCATAGCTACAGCTGATCGCGTCCTCCGATCAGCTGTTCTGCAGTCTGCAGACACCAAGCTGTGTAATGCGGGCTTCAGAAACATGGCGCCGGAGATAAGCGCTATGCGCAGAGGCCCACTCCGGCGCCATGTTTCTGAAGATTAGATATTTACATACAGCCAGAGGGAGGGAGGGAGGGAGGAACAGGCGGCGCGGGGGGGCGGGGAACTCCTGCATAACACGCCCGGACATCAGGAGAGAGGGAGGAACAGGCTGGTGGGAGGGCGGGGAACTCCTGCATAACACGCCCGGACATTAACACAGAGGTGCACACGTCAATCAAAAAGTGCACGAAATTTCAAACTTTATAAAGATGAATTTCGCTGCCTAAACACCCGAGCTGCACCCCAATGGTATGTACACACTGTGCATGATAGTGCCAGTACTGCACTGGCTGCAGCTTATACACGAAAATCCTGATGATTGGTTCCCTTTAATATATGTTCTGCATATTTAGACTGTATAATGGAGAATGACTCAAACGCACCCATAAAAATATTTGCGTAACTGGGTGCGAATCTCGTCCCCATCGCACAGCCTTTGATTTGCCTGTAATAGGAACCTTCAAAGGTAAAAACATTATTTTCCAATATAAATTCAATTGCTGTTAATAAAAAATTTTTTTGAGAGTTGGATATTTCTGTCTCTGGATAGTACCGCTTCAATTGCTTGTAAACCCTTATCATGTGCTATATTATTATACAAAGCGCAGACATCTAATGTAAGAAGAGTGCTGTTCTCTAATAGAGGTAGTTCCATCAATTCTCTAATCAGTTGAGTGGAATCTTTTAGATAGGAATCTAATTTTTAATACATAACTTTGAAGGAACAGATCTATGTAGTGGGATAGGTGGCTTGTTATGGAATTTATACCCGATATAATTGGGCGGCCTGGGGGATTTTTAGGATCTTTGTGTACTTTGGGTAAAAAATAAAAAAATGGTATTGAATAGTGAGTTATGTCTAAAAAATGTTTCTCTTTTCTATTCAGTAACTCTTTTTGGTGGGCCTCTTGGATAATTTTCTTGTATTCTTGAAGAATTAAAGCTGAAGGGTCTTTCTCCAAAAGTTCATAGTATATTGGATCATGGAGTATCTTATTCCCTTCATTGATGTACCATGATCGATCCATTATCACTATGCCCCCGCCTTTGTCCGCTCTTTTAATGATTATATTATTATTTTCACGTAATGTTGTGATAGCTTTTCTTTCTTCATGGGTTAAATTGTTTCTTTTTTTGGGAGGAATAATGGTTTGGATATCCTTTAATATTAGCTGTTGAAAGGTATCAATATGAGAACCTTTGTGGTGTAAAGGGTAAAATTTACTTTTAACATTCTTCGGGTTTACATGTTTTATCTGGCTGGGTGATCTTTCAGTATCAATTTGTTCTTGTATAGGGCAGTTTCCCTGTTTTCCCTTTTCCTCTATTAGAAAGTGACGTTGCACTGTTAATTTTTTAAAAAATTCATTTAGATCATGGTATAATGCAAAATTGTCAAGGCTTGAGGTTGGGCTAAAGGAGAGACCGTGTTCAAGTAGAGATTTTTCATTATTTGATAGTTTATAGCTGGAGATGTTAAATATCCCTATTGTTTCTTTGTCAGAATTTATTTTCCCTAATGTTTCATTTAATTGGACTGTATTATCTTTGTTTTCTTCGGGGTCAGTTCCTGTGTGTCTTTTTCTCCCTCGGTTATATTTAGTTCCTCCTCTGCATCCCCTCCTCCTCTTTTTCTCTTGGGGTGGCGGCCCGGAGCCAATTGAAAAAACTGCGTGATTTTCATATTATTATCTTTTTTTCTTTGGTTATTATTCTTTTGTAATTCTATTGGATAAGTAGGTGTATTCATATTTAATTGTATAGAATCTTGCGTGTTCGTATCTTCGTGTGTGGTAAGTAAGGATAAATTAGGGTAGTGAGTGGTCTCTGAATTTATTTTATTTTCTATATTTTCATTATTATATTGCACTTCATTAATTTGTGTTGATGTATTCGTATTAATCTGTATTAGTCTATTCTCAATCTAGTTAGATGTCTCTATAGTAGTCCTCTGAGGGAGTTCATTCTCTGGGAATCCAAATGTTATAGGGGATTCTATTATATTTGGAGTGGAAGATTTTTCTTTATTCAAAGTGGGAGATTTTTCTTTATTTCTTGTCCCTATTGCAGTCTTTTTTATCAGACTTGTCTTAAGTTTGGATTTATGCTGTTCGTAGTAAGCTTTTTGTTTTTCAGATATCATATAATTTAATGGGTGTTCGTTCTTTTTATGTGTATGTTTATTCAAATCATTAGTTTTTTCTTTTATTTTGATCTGTTTTGGATTTTGTTGTTTCATTTTCATTATATTGTTGTTCATTAGTTCAATATCATTAGGATCATCTACTTCCATAATATTTAATTCACTAAATATTTCGTTTTTTTCTTTTAAATATTTAATAGCTTTTTTCTTTATTACTTCTTCCTCATATTTCCTGAGTGTAATTCTCAAAATTAAGTCTATTTCTTTATAATCGTTTGAGGGAGCGTATATCTCTAATTGTTGTTTTAATTTAATAATATCTTGTAAGGTTTCTTCAACTATTTTATTTTTCTTACTTATAATTAGTTTTAATAATCCTTGTGAAAAGGAAAAGGAATAATCTTCCCATCTTCCACTAAATTCTTTATCCTAGGGAAAGGGGCATTGTTGATTAAATTTATATTCAATAGGGATAATTTTTTCTATTAAATATCTATCAAAAAACATTTTATCAATGTGATTATTGATCTCTATTTTACATTTCCGTTCATATTGTGAAAATAATTCAGCCATGTTTTTCTTTTCTACTTCATTCAATCTAATGATATCTTCTGTATTGATTTCTATATTCTCAGTGTGATTATCCAATAGTTCCATCATTAGTTGTTCTCTATGTGCGACCCGATTTTGAATAAAAAAATCCATTGTAAGTTTTTTATATATGTAATTGTAGATTTATGTGGATGTATTTTCTTATTCGGATAGGTTGGAGATAATCAGATCTCAAAATGTCTTAAGCTAGGTGCACACAGTGCGTTTTTCTCGGCGTTTTTGCGCGTTTTTCGGGTGCGTTTTTGGCCTCAAAACTGCATGACTTTGCTTCCCCAGCAAAGTCTATGAGTTTTCATTTTTGCTGTCCCCACACAGCGTTTTTTTTCAGCTGCGTTTTTGTGGTGACCACAAAAACGCAGCATGTCAATTATTCCCGCGTTTTTCACTGCGCTTTTCATCCATTGAGTTCAATGGGATGTTGAAAGACGCAATGAGAAACGCAAATAGCTGCGTTTTGGTGCGTTTCTAAGACCAAAAACGCAGCTATAAACGCAGGAGGTGGGTAGTAAAGTGACGTGTACAGGAAGAGGATTCCTTTTGTCAGTAAACACAGAAGCGTGAATCCTCCCGGTACCGTCACCGCCGCGTCCACCTCCCGTCCTGTGCATGTATGCTGCCGTGCGGCGCCATGTCTGGGCGGGAGATGGAAGCGGCAATCAAAAGTGAACAGTAGAAAACAAAAAAAAGTTATACTCACCTGTCTGCAGACTCCCGGTGCTGTGCCCGCTCCCAGATTCTGTGACGGTATCGCCGCTCCGGCAGTGTGCAGTCTCCCCGGGTGCGTATGCCTGCAGGATGCAGGACCTGGCGATGGATCACCTGATGCAGTCACCTGACGCATCAGGTGATCGTAAGTATCGCGGTGACGCGGGCGGGCGGCCGGTATCAGCTGATCCTGCCGTCAGGAGACTTCATCCCTGATTACCGGCAGCTGCTGCAGCGATCGGACAGGATCAGACTCCCGCCCCATCACTCCAGGAGCTGCCGGTAATCAGCACATAAGTGAGTATTTTTTTTTTTCTTTTGCACCGATGCATCAGCTGATTGTATAATCGGCTTTTATACAATCAGCCGATGTGTCATGTGCTTCAGCCCCTAGAATCTGACACATCATCTGATCGCTTTGCCTTCCAGCAAACCGATCAGATGATATTGGATCCTGATTGGACGGCGCGGGACCCTAACCCAGGATTACTGCGGAGGGGGGTGCTTTATTTCAATAAAGATGGAGTCACTAATTGTGTTGTGTTTTATTTCTAATAAAAATATTTTTCTGTGTGTTGTGTTTTTTTTTTATCTTTACTAGAAATTCATGGTGGCCATGTCTAATATTGGCGTGACACCATGAATTTCGGGCTTAGGGCCAGCTATACAGCTAGCCCTAACCCCATTATTACCTAGCGAGCCACCCGTCACCAGGGCAGCTGGAAGAGTTGGATACAGCGCCAGAAGATGGCGCTTCTATGAAAGCGCCATTTTCTGGGGTGGCTGCGGGACTGCAATTCACAGTGAGGGTGCCCAGAAAGCATGGGCACCCTGCACTGTGGATTCCAATCCCCAGCTGCCTAGTTGTACCCGGCTGGACACAAAAATTAGGCGAAGCTCACGTCATTTTTTTTTTTAATTATTTCATGAAATTCATGAAATAATTAAAAAAAGGGCTTCTCTATATTTTTGGTTCCCAGCCGGGTACAAATAGGCAGCTGGGGGTTGGGGGCAGCCCGTACCTGCCTGCTGTACCCGGCTAGCATACAAAAATATGGCGAAGCCCACGTCATTTTTTTTTTGGGGGGGG
This sequence comes from Anomaloglossus baeobatrachus, assembly GCF_048569485.1. Lineage (NCBI taxonomy): Eukaryota > Metazoa > Chordata > Amphibia > Anura > Aromobatidae > Anomaloglossus > Anomaloglossus baeobatrachus. Next base: position 12,860 of record NW_027443324.1, on the reverse strand, counting down.
GGCAAAGAAATCCTGCATACAGTCCTGGAAGGAGGATGCTGAGCCTTGTAGTTCGACAGCTGCTGTCTGCTCTCCTGCATGCACTATTGGATGGAATATGCTGAGACTTGTAGTTCTGCAGCTGTCTGCTCTCCTGCATACATTAGTGGAGAATGAAGAACATATTGAAGAAGGAAATGACATCAGACCTTTTTTTTTTTTGTTCACTGATAAATAACGCATAAAGACGCAGTGAGCAAAAACGCAGCAAAACGCAGCAAAAAACGCACCAAATCGCGGCAAAACGCGTGCGTTTTTTGCCGCGTTTTTTTGACGCAGGTGCGTTTTTGTGCGTTTTTATCGGCCAAAACCGCACAAAAACGCAGCGTCAAAAAGACGCAGTGTGTGCACATAGCCTTAAAGTTATTAGTGTCTTTGGTTAATTCCACTTAATTTCTTTTGTTTGTTATAAAAGAGGTTTCTTCTTATGTTAATCTTGTATTAGTCACTCTTTGTAAATTATCCTTGGCTGTTTCTCAGGCAGCTTGTTACCGGGGTATCCCACGCTGTCAGCGTCCAGTTACTTAAATAGATAATAAAACAAGCGCACTATGAGAAGCATCCGTGGAAACTTTTTAGCGTTATAATATTAAAACTGCTCACCTTTGCTGGTTGTGCGCCCCCGCACAACTTCAGTGTAAGCTAATCAGTCTGGAGTTCCTCCGATCTGAGTCCTGTGTCCAGGCTTCAAGAGTCCAGATTTGGGGTATCGTTGTCGGCTACTGATTTCCACCGGCACCATGGAATTCAGGTTTTTGTTCCTCAATCCTCCAGCTATCCAGCTGGATTTTTTTTGATGGGTCAGCAGGTCCTTTGCAGCTATTACCGATTCCCAATAGGGAGGAGGTATATGGATAATTCTTTTCGGTCTAAATATAGCGCAATAAGGACATTTGCTGATATTATTTTTTGAACTTTATTGATTAGGTACTCCTATTATTACAACGCGTTTCAGCAGAATTGCTTTCATCAGGTATATATATATATAAAAGAAAGGGGAGGTATCATCATTTGAAATTTTTTTTATATATATATATATATATATATATATATGTAAGTGTAAGTATATACATGTATTAATATGAAAGAACAAGTGGATGATTAATGATGATACCTCCCCTTTCTTTTATATATATATAATTTTATATTGACGTCACAAATATTTAGATATTTAATGGAACTTTTTTAATGATAATTTATCTTATATTTATTCCTAGTACATTTATTATTATTCTAATTGTGTAGTTTGTTATATTTGGAAAATAACAAGGTTATAATAATAGTTTTAATATTATTTTAATATATTGTTTAATAATTTATTGATAATATATTATGATATACTAGAAGGTGGCCCGATTCTACGCATCGGGTATTCTAGAATTTACGTATTGTGTAGTTCATGTATGATTTTTGTTATATATATATATATATATATATATATATATATAGATGTTGTTGTGTGTAGTTACCAAGTGTTTGTGTAGGGCGCTGTACATGTTCTGGGTGTTGTCTGGGTGTGATGGGGGGTGAGAGCGGTGTTGTTTGTGTGTTGCGTTGTTTGTGGAGCGCTGTGTGTCTGTAGCGTTGTGTGTGTGTTGCGCGGTTTGTGTGTGTGTGGTGTGTTTTGGGGGGAGGTATGTTTTGTGCAATGTGTGTGTTGTGCGGTATGTGCGTATATTTGTGTGTGCAGCGTTGTCTGTGTGTGGGTGTCTGTGTAGGGCAGTTGTTTGTGGTTCCCAGTGTGTGTGTGTGGTGTGTTGTGCAGTGCGCGCGCGTGTGTGTGTTGGGGGGAGGTGTGCACTTCCCATCGTGCTCCATCCGCCATGCAGCGCACTCCCCATCGTGCTCCATCCCCCATGCTGCGCACTCCCAAACGTGCTCCATCCGCCATGCTGCGCACTCCCTTTCGTGCTCCATCCCCCATGCTGCGCACTCCCAAACGTGCTCCATCCCCCATGCTGCGCACTCCCAAACGTGCTCCATCCGCCATGCTGCGCACTCCCCATCGTGCTCCATCTCCCATGCTGCGCACTCCCAAACGTGCTCCATCCGCCATGCTGCGCACTCCCAAACGTGCTCCATCCGCTATGCTGCGCATTCCCAAACGTGCTCCATCCGCCATACTCTGCACTCCCCATCGTGCTCCATCCCCCATGCAGCGCACTCCCCATCGTGCTCCCTCCCCTATGCTGCGCACCCCCCATCGTGCTCCATCTCCCATGCTGCGCACTCCCAAACGTGCTCCATCCGCCATGCTGCGCCAGCATCAGCCTCTCTACCCGCAGCATCAGACTCTCTGCCTGCAGCATCAGCCTCTCTCCCCGCAGCATCAGCCTCTCTCCCCGCAGCATCAGCCTCTCTCCCCGCAGCATCAGCCTCTCTGTCCCCAGCATCAGCCTCTCTGTCCCCAGCATCAGCCTCTCTGTCCCCAGCATCAGCCTCTCTGTCCCCAGCATCAGCCTCTCTGTCCCCAGCATCAGCCTCTCTGTCCCCAGCATCAGCCTCTCTGTCCCCAGCATCAGCCTCTCTCCCCGCAGCATCAGCCTCTCTGTCCCCAGCATCAGCCTCTCTGTCCCCAGCATCAGCCTCTCTGTCCCCAGCATCAGCCTCTCTGTCCCCAGCATCAGCCTCTCTGTCCCCAGCATCAGCCTCTCTGTCCCCAGCATCAGTCTCTCTGTCCCCAGCATCAGCCTCTCTGTCCCCAGCATCAGCCTCTCTGTCCCCAGCATCAGCCTCTCTGTCCCCAGCATCAGCCTCTCTCATCCCAGCATCAGCCTCTCTCATCCCAGCATCAGCCTCTCTCATCCCAGCATCAGCCTCTCTGTCCCCAGCATCAGCCTCTCTGTCCCCAGCATCAGCCTCTCTGTCCCCAGCATCAGCCTCTCTGTCCCCAGCATCAGCCTCTCTGTCCCCAGCATCAGCCTCTCTGTCCCCAGCATCAGCCTCTCTGTCCCCAGCATAAGCCTCTCTGTCCCCAGCATCAGCCTCTCTGTCCCCAGCATCAGCCTCTCTGTCCCCAGCATCAGCCTCTCTGTCCCCAGCATCAGCCTCTCTGTCCCCAGCATCAGCCTCTCTGTCCCCAGCATCAGCCTCTCTGTCCCCAGCATCAGCCTCTCTGTCCCCAGCATCAGCCTCTCTGTCCCCAGCATCAGCCTCTCTCATCCCAGCATCAGCCTCTCTCATCCCAGCATCAGCCTCTCTGTCCCCAGCATCAGCCTCCCCCTCCCAGCCTTTCCCAGGATCAGCCTCTCTCCTCCCAGCCTCCTCCAGCACGCCATGCTCCTCTGCCGACACTCACACACCCGATCGCATACACTCACACACACCCGATCGCATACACTCACACACACCCGATCGCATACACTCACACACACCCGATCGCATACACTCACACACACCCGATCGCATACACTCACGCACACACACATTGACGATATTGCACATACGCGCTCATACTCACAACATCCGGAGATACCACATGCTTCTGGCCATGTGATCCTCCGACAGGTCCTGGAAGGTCACAACAGCACAGTATCGCGGCCGAGAAGCAAGCGATATCGCCGGATGCTGTGAGTGTGTGGATGCGATGTGTGTGTGAGGTGTGTGTGAGGTGTTTGTGAGAGTGAGTGTGATCTGATGTGTGTGTATGTGTGTGTATGTGCTGTTATGTGTGTGCGTGTGCATCTTCCGCCGCTGCAGGACCTTGATGCGCTGGTAAGTATGCTACCATGGTTACCAGCGCATCTCGTCCCCCGCTCGCACGGGAGCCCACACCAGCATACGGCGGCAAGGCCAGCAATGCGAGGGTAAGTGTCGGCTGGTTTGGCGGCGTACGCTGATGTGGGCTCCCGTTGGGGGGGGGGGGGGGAGTACAGTACTCACCTGTGAGTCATGGCTCCGTGACCGTGTCAGTTCGGGGAATGCGCGGGGAGGGGGGGGGGTCCAGAGCTAGCGTGCATTGCGTGAGGGGGGCGGGGCGTGGCGTGGCCGAGTTGCCAATGCCTGCAGGGTGCCGGGGCGAGAGGCCAATCTGTGGGGGGGCGGAGCCTGGGCGAGCGGCTGGCCAATCCGTGTGGTGGCGCAGCCTGGGCGAGTGGCCAATCCGTGTGGGGGGGCGGGGCCATGGCGAGCCCAGCGGCCAATCAGCTTTGTGTCACCGTAAGGACACAATGTCACCGGAAGGACACAATTTTGGAGCATGACAGACAGACAGACAGACAGAATAAGGCAATTATATATATAGATGTTTTAATCAATTTAATAATGTTTAATAATGTTTAGTGAATTTTATATTCTTGAAACCACTAATGTAATACTCTGATGTGAGCTTTGACCATCAGGGACTCTAAGGGTTAAAATTTCAATGATCAAGTAGCGGCACACCCAAAAGGTCCACCTTTTAATCTATATAAGAAGTTTTTATACTGCTCCTTTATACTGCTCCTATTATACCTGATGAAAGCAATTCTGCTGAAACGCGTTGTAATAATAGGAGTACCTAATCAATAAAGTTCAAAAAATAATATCAGCAAATGTCCTTATTGCGCTATATTTAGACCGAAAAGAATTATCCATATACCTCCTCCCTATTGGGAATCGGTAATAGCTGCAAAGGACCTGCTGACCCATCAAAAAAAATCCAGCTGGATAGCTGGAGGATTGAGGAACAAAAACCTGAATTCCATGGTGCCGGTGGAAATCAGTAGCCGACAACGATACCCCAAATCTGGACTCTTGAAGCCTGGACACAGGACTCAGATCGGAGGAACTCCAGACTGATTAGCTTACACTGAAGTTGTGCGGGGGCGCACAACCAGCAAAGTTGAGCAGTTTTAATATTATAACGCTAAAAAGTTTCCACGGATGCTTCTCATAGTGCGCTTGTTTTATTATCTATTTATGCACACCCTGTTAAGCTCTCCTCCTGAGTCCTAGCTGCCTGCACACCCTGTTCAGCTCTCCTCCTGGGTCCTAGCTGCCTGCACACCCTGTTCAGCTCTCCTCCTGGGTCCTAGCTGCCTGCACACCCTGTTCAGCTCTCCTCCTGAGTCTTAGCTGCCTGCACACCCTGTTCAGCTCTCCTCCTGGGTCCTAGCTGCCTGCACACCCTGTTCAGCTCTCCTCCTGGGTCCTAGCTGCCTGCACACCCTGTTCAGCTCTCCTCCTGGGTCCTAGCTGCCTGCACACCCTGTTCAGCTCTCCTCTTGGGTCCTAGCTGCCTGCACACCCTGTTCAGCTCTCCTCCTTGGGTCCTAGCTGCCTGCACACCCTGTTCAGCTCTCCTCCTGGGTCCTAGCTGCCTGCACACCCTGTTCAGCTCTCCTCCTGGGTCTTAGCCGCCTGCACACCCTGTTCAGCTCTCCTCCTGGGTCTTAGCCGCCTGCACACCCTGTAGTTAACTCCCTGCCTGTTCTACACATTGCTGATCTGTGGCGGCTCAGAACGATCACAGACAGCTTCTGCAGTTTCAGTTTGCTGGATGGGGAGTGGATATGGGTGTGGCTGTTTGTAAAATGGGTGTGGTTAGGGGGCGTGGCCTGAAAATTGCCTTTCCCTTTTTTAAAAGTTGGGAGGTATGCTTTTTATTGCTCTTAGTAGCAGGACCTGGTGAAGCCGCTATTTTCCCTACAGAGCTGGGTCTCGCAGATAATGAAGAGGATGCTGCTCTCCATATAATCCTGCGGTCACATAGCTGATGGGCAGGGATACAAAATCAGATCCCCCTGAACTAATATTGATGACCTATTCTACAGATAGGTGATCAGGGAAGCTGTCGTTTTCACTGGCGATAATTTTGGACACATACCACTTAGGGAATGTGCAATTACATTTTTGGGGGCAGATTCCACCATGGAAACCACTATGAAAAATCCTCGAATGACCATCTGCATCTCCTCGCTGTGCACAGGTTCAGGATTTTGAACATCTTTTACCCACTTCAGGTTTCTAAAACTACCAAATGATTAAAAGAAGTGACCGCTCGGAGGGGCGTGGCTTGCTGATGGCCGAGTGAGCTGCACTTGCTGGGAGCTCTGTCCTGAACTTCCCCCATTAGCCTCTATTAGAGCACATTAACATCTCCCTGCTTATGGGCAGATCCAGGAAAGTCACCCGACACCGAGGTGAGATAAAGGAGACAGTGAGCAGCATGGATCGTTTCCTCAGCCAGAGTACCTCAGCAGCCGTCAGGAACACTAGATCAATGATGGCGTCTGCCTCCCTCATGGAAAACTCACAGCCCTGGGAAAGTCAAACACAGACACAGCAGGACCCGGGGAAATCACAGCAGGACTTCTCCGGTGAGGAGGACAATGAGGGAGATCTGCCTAATCTACATGAGATAAGTAAATCTATCAAGGCTTTGCCTACAAAAAAAGAGTTGGACAGATTTGCTAGCAGGCTTGAGAATACTTATAAGAAAGAGCTGCAGGCACTGAAATCTGAATTCACATACAGGGTAGAGGAGGTGGAGAAGTCCCAGGAAGCCATCACTGCTGAGTTGTCCCTACAAAGGAAAATATTACTTAGCCACTCAGCAAAGATTGATGAGCTCACTTCAGGGCAAGAAGACTTAGAGAACCGCAATCGGCGAAATAATGTCCGTATCCGTGGCATCCCTGAAAGTATTGGCACGCCTGAACTGGAGGCCATGGCACAGAAGCTCTTTGCTCAAATTCTGGGAGAACAAAGCTCTGGGCCGATTGAGTTAGACCGCATACATAGGGCCCTGGGTCCCAAATCCCCTCCAGATTCACGTCCAAGGGACATAATATGTAGAGTCCACTTTTATAAGGTAAAGGACTCCATCATGTCCGCGGTGCGGCAGGCAGGATCCATCAACTACCAGGGGTCCCAGGTCCAGATATTACCGGATCTGGCTAGACGCACTCTGCAGCTGCGAAGAGCATTAAAACCCCTGCTCCAACACCTCCAGGACAGAAACATTCCATATAGATGGGGTTTCCCCTTCCAGCTGACAGCGCATAAGGATGGGAAATCAGCAATCTTTCGCAAACTCGGAGATCTGGCTAAGTTCTTGGGGACTTTCGAACTTCCTATGGTAGCACTGCCGGATTGGCCCTCAGGTCCCCAACTCCCTGTGGAACCCCCAGTATGGCAGCCAGTCCGTCGCCATGGGAGACAAAGAGGTCCTGACAAGAGCAATCCGACAGGGTAGCGGTCCTGTGTAGCACCCCTGTTTCCTACTGGGGATAACCTTCATGGGCCCTTCCGGCATGATAGCCAATTATCCCTGGAGCCACAGGGGAGGGCCTTTCCATGAAACTGCATCAAAGGCATCGTTGCAAGTTACTGTGATTTGTTGAAAGTCTTTCTCCTGTCACCTAATATTGCTTCTTTCCAGACTAGCATTGTGTTATTTCACAGGTGTTATCAGAGGTTCTGACATTGGGTCAAGTACTACTTAAACCTCATAGGAGGAAGCAGTAAACTGTTTGTGTTATAGATCCACTTGGACCCTCCACCTGGTGGACCTGGTTGGGAGTGTCTTGCCCTAGCCTTTACTGACTGGACCCTGTGGGGCTGGACCATCTAGAGGCGAAGATCTGGGCCTTTTGAGAAATAAGCCCGGGAGACTCATGTGATTTTCTTGTTTTTTACAATTACTAGAATCTTGTCCCTGATCTGAACACTTTGCTTACCTACCGGGAATGCTGATTGGGGTCAATGCCTAGAATAATAGCCTGTTATGATGTTTACTTTTCTTTAGATGATAAAGTTTTAGCGGGAGCATATAGTTAGTGCGCTTTATAATGATATATCATATTGTATTAGAGGCGGGGGGTAAGGAACGGACTCGCTGCCGTTCTTGGCTTCCTCTAACCCCCCTTAGTGCAAATGGCAATCCATTGCCATGGAAATTTTGCACCACTTAATACTAGGGTTCCTTACCCACCTTTTAGGTCCTTTGACCTAAACCTTGCTCTTCCTTTTCTCTGTCTTTCTTTCTTCTCTATCCTTCCCTCTCACCTGACTGGACCAGCCCCCAGATACCACATCATGCTTCCAGCTGACCTGCATTATGGATAGTGTCAAGTTTTGCTCCTTCAACGTTAAAGGTTTGAATGTCCCTGAAAAAAGAAAACAGATAGCATATTCCTGTCATAAGCAACGGGTGGCCATCTTGATGCTTCAGGAAACTCACTTTAGGTCAGATGCAATTCCTAAGTGTTCCTCGGCTTACTACCCGATTTGGCACCATAGCTCGAATCCTGATGCTAAGTCTAAGGGGGTTTCCGTGGCATTTCATAGGTCCTTCATACCAGAGGTGTTAGACTCCTGTATCGACCCCAAGGGAAGATATATTTTCTTAAAGCTTTCTTGGAAAACCAATATCTTTGTTATTGCTAACATGTACTTTCCTAACCAGGGGCAGGACAGATTCTGTGCAGACGGGAGGAAAATTCTGGAAGATTTTGCGGACTCCTCTCCGGTGATATTAGGAGGCGATTTTAATCTACCAATGAACCTGGCCCTCGATGTGTCCTCGGGTAAGTCGTCCTATCCGGCCTCAGTCATACAAAGGGTCAAAAAGCACATGCATGGTCTGAGATTGGTGGACATATGGAGGATTCTTCATCCGGACACCAAAGATTACAGCTTCTATTCCTCGGTCCATTCTGTCTATAGCAGAATTGACTCCTTCCACATTTCTCATGCCCTCCTAGACATGACAGTAGAAGCGACCATAGGTAATATAATATGGTCAGACCACGCTCCCATTTACTTATCGATTCAGTTAGGGCCTCGTGTCAAATCAAATTTCACCTGGCGACTGAATGAAAACCTATTACAGGATCAGTTATGCAAAGCGGACCTTACCCAGTCAATTCATAACTTTATTAGAGATCATGAATGTGATACCACTTCTCCTGCAATCCAGTGGGAATCACTGAAATGTGTATTAAGGGGCATTTTGATCTCACATGGTACCCGCCTGAAAAAAGAAAGAGCCATTGAAATAACGCAGTTATCTAACCAGATTGCCTCACTAGAAAGCAAACACAAACGGGACTCATCTCCTACAACCTACGCACAACTCTCTACAACCAGACATAAATTACTAGAGGTATTAGACCAGAAATTCAGGGGCTTAAGAGAACATCTCAAAAGCCGCTTTTATCAACTGGGCAATAGAAGTGGGAAGCTTCTTGCAAGGGCCCTCCATCCCCGCTCCATGAATACTTACATCCCTTTCATAAAAGACCCAGGAAGTGATGGTCATTTGCATAGCAACCAGGACATTTTAGCAGGCTTCCGCACATACTACAAGGCGCTTTATGATATTAGGGGACAATCGGGACACATAGCGACATATGGGACTCAAGATGATGTTAAAGCTTACCTGAAATCCCATAATCTCCCTTCCATCTCAAATGATACCTTACTGGAGCTGGAAGAGGACTTCTCCCTGGAGGAGGTCAATGCGGTAGTCTCAGATTTGAAGTCAGGGAAAAGCCCAGGTCCAGACGGGTTCTCAGCGGGTTTCTATAAACAATTTTCAGAACTTCTAAATCCTCTGTTCCTATCGGTCTGTAGATATATATCTGCAGGGGGTGCGTTCCCTCCCCAGGCGTTGATGGCCCACATCACAGTTATACCAAAACCAGGGAAGGACGCATCTCTTTGCTGCAACTATAGACCGATCTCGCTCATAAATCTAGATATCAAGCTTTATTCTAAAATGATATCAAATAGGTTACGAGACCTTCTTCCCAGACTGGTAAATCCAGACCAGGTGGGTTTCGTGCCCAGAAGAGAAGCCAGGGACAACACCCTGAGGACCATCTCCCTGATTGACGGCGCAAGACGTCACAGGATCCCCATGTGCATCCTGTCGGTAGATGCAGAGAAGGCGTTTGACAGGGTGCACTGGGGTTTCATGTTTCAGGTCCTTAAAAACATAGGGTTGGGAGAGCACATGATGAACAGAGTTACAGCACTCTACTCTTCGCCCACAGCACAAATCAAAATAAATGGCTCCCTCTCAGATTCCTTTACAATATGTAATGGAACAAGACAAGGGTGCCCCCTTTCCCCATTATTATATATTCTGACCATGGAACATCTGGCAGTGGCATTGAGGAGCAATATATCAATTAAAGGGGTTACATTTCACAAACAGGACCATAAATTAGCTTTATTCGCAGATGATCTGCTCCTGTACGTTACCTCTCCACTCATTAGTCTACCCAACATAATGGCTGAATTGCGGAGGTTCGGATCTCTGAGTAATTTTAAAATAAATACTCATAAATCCGAAATACTGAATATATCTCTTCCTCAAATGCTGGTGACTCAGCTCAAAGCCTCTCTCCCCTTCAAATGGCAGGTGGATTCATTGACATACCTAGGAATTAAACTGACGGCAGATCCCCTTGACCTCTTTAAGGCTATGTGCGCACTAGAAATGTGAAGTTTCTCAAGAAAATTTCTTGAGAAACTTCTGCCAGTGAAAGATTTCCGGACCTGCGGAAAAAATCCGCACCAAATCCGCATGCGTTTTTGCCGCGGATTTGCCGCGGATTTGCCGCGAATTTGCCGCGAATTTGCCGCGGATTTGCCGCGGATTTACCGCAGGTTTGTCCCTGCAATAAATAATAAAGATAATCGATAGACAGATAATGGATAGAGGGAAAGATGGATAGATGAATAGATAGATAGATAGAGGGATAGATAGATGAATAGATAGATAGATAGAGGGATAGATAGATAGATGAATAGATAGATAGATAGATAGAGGGATAGATAGATAGATAGATAGATAGATAGAGGGATAGATGGATAGATAGATAGATAGATAGAGGGATAGATGGATAGATAGATAGATAGATAGATAGATAGAGGGATAGATAGATAGATAGATAGATAGATAGATGAGAAAAACCTATATAATGTTCCACCTCCCTGCATTTTCTAAGCTGGCACCCTTTAGTGACTTTCATGTGGCACTTAGGCTACTTTCACACCTCCGGTTTTTGCTATGCGGCACAATCCGGCACTTTGCATGAAAATCGCAACCGGTTTTTTTTGCTGCCGGTTGCGATTTTCCTGCATAGACTTTAATTAGTGCCGCATTGTGCCGCATGGCCTTGCGTTCCGTCCGTTTTTTGCCGCATGCGGCAGATGTAGCCGATGCGGCGGCCGGATGGAACGTTGCCTGGCACGTTTTTTCGTGCGGCAAAAAAAACCGCATCGCGCCGCATTCGGCCGATGCGGCACATTTTTCAATACATGCCTATGGCGGCCGGATGCGGCGCGATGCGGCAATAACCGCATCCGGCCGCCGCATGCGGTTTTTGCCACTGCGCATGCTCAGTAGCATGCCGCAAGCGGCAAAAACCGGACTGGCCGCAAAGGAAAAACTTATGCAAAGGATGCGGTGTTTTCACCGCATCCGTTGCATAGCTTGCACAGCCGGATTGAGCCGCAGAGCTCAAGCCGGATGTGTGAAAGTAGCCTAAAGGGTGCTTAGCCTTGTATTTAGCCATAAAATAAATAAATAATTAAAAAAAAATGACGTGAGGTCCCCCCATTTTTTGTAGCCAGCTAGGGTAAAGCAGATGGCTGCAGCCTGCAGACCACCGCTGGCAGCTTCACCTTGGCTGATAATCCAAAACAGTGGGCACCCCACGCTGTTATTTTAAATTATATAAATAATTTAAAACAAAAAACGTGGGGTCCCCCCCATATTGGATCACCAGCCAAGGTAAAGCGGACAGCTGGGGTCTGATATTCTCAGACTAGGGAGGTCCACTGTTATTGGACACTCCCCAGCCTAAAAATAGCAGGCCGCAGCCGCCCCAGAAGTGGCGCATCCATTAGACGTGCCAATCCTGGCGCTTTGCCCCAGCTCATCCCGCGCCCTGGTGCGTTGGCAAACGGGGTAATATATGGGGTTGATGCCAGATGTGTAATGTCACCTGGCATCAAGCCCTGGGGTTGGTGAGGTCAGGCGTCTATCAGATACCCGACATCACCAACCCAGTCAGTAATAATTAAAAAATAGACAACAAAAAAAGTTTTATTTGAAAAAACACTCCCCAAAACATTCCCTCTTTAACCAATTTATTGAAAAGAGCACAATCAATTCCACGTCCGGCGTAATCCAATAAGGGGGGGGGGGGGCACGGCGATCCATACCATAGTCGCTGTCCCAGTCAATGAAGAACAGAATGTTCCCCATTGGCTGGGAGAGCAATGCAGTGACCTGAGCTAACATCAATAGGTCAGCTCAGGTCACTGCAGGGGATGACGAGCGCTGCCATCAGGAGCATAGATGAGATCATTACCTTCTGTGATCATCTCCTGTACTGCTGACGTCAGCGCTGTCACTGACTTATCGCGAGAGCCCGTGACGTCACCGCTAGTGACAGTCTCGGGCCGCTCGCGAGACGGGCATAGACAGCAGTGACCGCGGTGACGTCAGGAGGCAGGAGATCGTCACAGCAGGTAATGATCTCACCTCCTGACAGCAGCGATCGTCATCCCCGCGGCTCCCAGCACTGCAGGATGTCAGTGTCTGCCTGCGCTGCCGCGTGACAGGCTGCTGACACTGCGGGCAGACACTGACACCCTACAGTGCAGGCAGCCGCGAGGCCGGAGCAGGACACAGACTGCACGGGCACCTGGAGGTCGCACGGAAGCGCTTCTGTGCGGCGTCCAGGCAGTGTGACGTGTGTTTACTCTGCTCCTCTTCCTGGCATAATGACATCGCTTCCTGCAAAACCGCAGGCAGCGATGGGCATTACCGCAGGTAAATCGCGGCTATTCCGGTGGTATACCGCACATCATTGCTACCT
>NW_027443323.1:0-49523 GCF_048569485.1 Anomaloglossus baeobatrachus | reverse complement strand
GACGTAGGTCGCTGTGATGTCATCACTGGAGTGTGTGAGAGAAGGATCCGGACGTAGGTCGCTGTGATGTCATCACTGGAATATGTGAGAGAAGGATCCGGACGTAGGTCGCTGTGATGTCATCACTGGAATGTGTGAGAGAAGGATCTGGACGTAGGTCGCTGTGATGTCATCACTGGAATATGTGAGAGAAGGATCCGGACGTAGGTCGCTGTGATGACATCACTGGAATGTGTGAGAGAAGGATCCGGACGTAGGTCGCTGTGATGTCATCACTGGAGTGTGTGAGAGAAGGATCCGGACGTAGGTCGCTGTGATGTCATCACTGGAGTGTGTGAGAGAAGGATCCGGACGTAGGTCGCTGTGATGTCATCACTGGAGTGTGTGAGAGAAGGATCCGGACGTAGGTCGCTGTGATGTCATCACTGGAGTGTGTGAGAGAGGGATCCGGACGTAGGTCGCTGTGATGTCATCACTGGAGTGTGTGAGAGAAGGATCTGGATGTAGGTCGCTGTGATGTCATCACTGGAGTGTGTGAGAGAAGGATCCGGACGTAGGTCGCTGTGATGTCATCACTGGAGTGTGTGAGAGAAGGATCCGGACGTAGGTCGCTGTGATGTCATCACTGGAATGTGAGAGAAGGATGCGGACGTAGGTCGCTGTGATGTCATCACTGGAGTGTGTGAGAGAAGGATCCGGACGTAGGTCGCTGTGATGTCATCACTGGAGTGTGTGAGAGAAGGATCCGGACGTAGGTCGCTGTGATGTCATCACTGGAGTGTGTGAGAGAAGGATCCGGACGTAGGTCGCTGTGATGTCATCACTGGAGTGTGTGAGAGAAGGATCCGGACGTAGGTCGCTGTGATGTCATCACTGGAGTGTGTGAGAGAAGGATCTGGACGTAGGTCGCTGTGATGTCATCACTGGAGTGTGTGAGAGAGGGATCTGGACGTAGGTCGCTGTGATGTCATCACTGGAGTGTGTGTGAGAAGGATCCAGACGTAGGTCGCTGTGATGTCATCACTGGAGTGTGTGAGAGAAGGATCCGGACGTAGGTCGCTGTGATGTCATCACTGGAGTGTGTGAGAGAGGGATCTGGACGTAGGTCGCTGTGATGTCATCACTGGAGTGTGTGAGAGAGGGATCTGGACGTAGGTCGCTGTGATGTCATCACTGGAGTGTGTGTGAGAAGGATCCAGACGTAGGTCGCTGTGATGTCATCACTGGAGTGTGTGAGAGAGGGATCTGGACGTAGGTCGCTGTGATGTCATCACTGGAGTGTGTGAGAGAGGGATCTGGACGTAGGTCGCTGTGATGTCATCACTGGAATGTGTGAGAGAAGGATCCGGACGTAGGTCGCTGTGATGTCATCACTGGAGTGTGTGAGAGAGGGATCTGGACGTAGGTCGCTGTGATGTCATCACTGGAGTGTGTGTGAGAAGGATCCAGACGTAGGTCGCTGTGATGTCATCACTGGAGTGTGTGAGAGAAGGATCCGGACGTAGGTCGCTGTGATGTCATCACTGGAGTGTGTGAGAGAAGGATCCGGACGTAGGTCGCTGTGATGTCATCACTGGAGTGTGTGAGAGAAGGATCCGGACGTATGTCACTGTGATGTCATCACTGGAGTGTGTGAGAGAAGGATCTGGACGTAAGTCGCTGTGATGACATCACTGGAGTGTGTGAGAGAAGGATCCGGACGTAGGTCGCTGTGATGTCATCACTGGAGTGTGTGAGAGAAGGATCCGGACGTAGGTCGCTGTGATGTCATCACTGGAGTGTGTGAGAGAAGGATCCCGACGTAGGTCGCTGTGATGTCATCACTGGAGTGTGTGAGAGAAGGATCCGGACGTAGGTCGCTGTGATGTCATCACTGGAATGTGTGAGAGAAGGATCCGGGCGTAGGTCGCTGTGATGTCATCACTGGAGTGTGTGAGAGAGGGATCTGGACGTAGGTCGCTGTGATGTCATCACTGGAGTGTGTGAGAGAGGGATCCGGACGTAGGTCGCTGTGATGTCATCACTGGAGTGTGTGAGAGAAGGATCCGGACGTAGGTCGCTGTGATGTCATCACTGGAGTGTGTGAGAGAAGGATCCGGACGTAGGTCGCTGTGATGTCATCGCTGGACTGTGTGAGAGAAGGATCCGGACGTAGGTCGCTGTGATGTCATCACTGGAGTGTGTGAGAGAAGGATCCGGACGTAGGTCGCTGTGATGTCATCACTGGAGTGTGTGAGAGAAGGATCCGGACGTAGGTCGCTGTGATGTCATCACTGGAGTGTGTGAGAGAAGGATCCGGACGTAGGTCGCTGTGATGTCATCACTGGAGTGTGTGAGAGAAGGATCCGGACGTAGGTCGCTGTGATGTCATCACTGGAGTGTGTGAGAGAAGGATCCGGACGTAGGTCGCTGTGATGTCATCACTGGAGTGTGTGAGAGAGGGATCTGGACGTAGGTCGCTGTGATGTCATCACTGGAGTGTGTGAGAGAGGGATCCGGACGTAGGTCGCTGTGATGTCATCACTGGAGTGTGTGAGAGAAGGATCCGGACGTAGGTCGCTGTGATGTCATCACTGGAGTGTGTGAGAGAAGGATCCGGACGTAGGTCGCTGTGATGTCATCACTGGAGTGTGTGAGAGAAGGATCCGGACGTAGGTCGCTGTGATGTCATCACTGGAGTGTGTGAGAGAAGGATCCGGACGTAGGTCGCTGTGATGTCATCACTGGAGTGTGTGAGAGAAGGATCCCGACGTAGGTCGCTGTGATGTCATCACTGGAGTGTGTGAGAGAGGGATCTGGACGTAGGTCGCTGTGATGTCATCACTGGAGTGTGAGAGAAGGATCCAGACGTAGGTCGCTGTGATGTCATCACTGGAGTGTGTGAGAGAAGGATCCGGACGTAGGTCGCTGTGATGTCATCACTGGAGTGTGTGAGAGAAGGATCCGGACGTAGGTCGCTGTGATGTCATCACTGGAGTGTGTGAGAGAAGGATCCCGACGTAGGTCGCTGTGATGTCATCACTGGAGTGTGTGAGAGAGGGATCTGGACGTAGGTCGCTGTGATGTCATCACTGGAGTGTGTGAGAAGGATCCAGACGTAGGTCGCTGTGATGTCATCACTGGAGTGTGTGAGAGAAGGATCCGGACGTAGGTCGCTGTGATGTCATCACTGGAGTGTGTGAGAGAAGGATCCGGACGTAGGTCGCTGTGATGTCATCACTGGAGTGTGTGAGAGAGGGATCCGGACGTAGGTCGCTGTGATGTCATCACTGGAGTGTGTGAGAGAGGGATCCGGACGTAGGTCGCTGTGATGTCATCACTGGAGTGTGTGAGAGAGGGATCCGGACGTAGGTCGCTGTGATGTCATCACTGGAGTGTGTGAGAGAGGGATCCGGACGTAGGTCGCTGTGATGTCATCACTGGAGTGTGTGAGAGAAGGATCCGGACGTAGGTCGTTGTGATGTCATCACTGGAGTGTGTGAGAGAGGGATCCGGACGTAGGTCGCTGTGATGTCATCACTGGAGTGTGTGAGAGAGGGATCCGGACGTAGGTCGCTGTGATGTCATCACTGGAGTGTGTGAGAGAAGGATCCGGACGTAAGTCGCTGTGATGTCATCACTGGAGTGTGTGAGAGAGGGATCCGGACGTAGGTCGCTGTGATGTCATCACTGGAGTGTGTGAGAGAGGGATCCGGACGTAGGTCGCTGTGATGTCATCACTGGAGTGTGTGAGAGAGGGATCCGGACGTAGGTCGCTGTGATGTCATCACTGGAGTGTGTGAGAGAAGGATCCGGACGTAGGTCGCTGTGATGTCATCACTGGAGTGTGTGAGAGAAGGATCTGGACGTAGGTCGCTGTGATGTCATCACTGGAGTGTGTGAGAGAGGGATCCGGACGTAGGTCGCTGTGATGTCATCACTGGAGTGTGTGAGAGAAGGATCCGGACGTAGGTCGCTGTGATGTCATCACTGGAGTGTGTGAGAGAAGGATCCGGACGTAGGTCGCTGTGATGTCATCACTGGAGTGTGTGAGAGAAGGATCTGGACGTAGGTCGCTGTGATGTCATCACTGGAGTGTGTGAGAGAGGGATCCGGACGTAGGTCGCTGTGATGTCATCACTGGAATGTGTGAGAGAAGGATCTGGACGTAAGTCGCTGTGATGTCATCACTGGAGTGTGTGAGAGAAGGATCCGGACGTAGGTCGCTGTGATGTCATCACTGGAGTGTGTGAGAGAAGGATCCGGACGTAGGTCGCTGTGATGTCATCACTGGAGTGTGTGAGAGAAGGATCCGGACGTAGGTCGCTGTGATGTCATCACTGGAATGTGTGAGAGAAGGATCCGGACGTAGGTCGCTGTGATGTCATCACGGGAGTGTGTGAGAGAAGGATCCGGACGTAGGTCGCTGTGATGTCATCACTGGAGTGTGTGAGAGAGGGATCCGGACGTAGGTCGCTGTGATGTCATCACTGGAGTGTGTGAGAAGGATCCAGACGTAGGTCGCTGTGATGTCATCACTGGAGTGTGTGAGAGAAGGATCCGGACATAGGTCGCTGTGATGTCATCACTGGAGTGTGTGAGAAGGATCCAGACGTAGGTCGCTGTGATGTCATCACTGGAGTGTGTGAGAGAAGGATCTGGACGTAGGTCGCTGTGATGTCATCACTGGAGTGTGTGAGAGAAGGATCCGGACGTAGGTCGCTGTGATGTCATCACTGGAGTGTGTGAGAGAGGGATCCGGACGTAGGTCGCTGTGATGTCATCACTGGAGTGTGTGAGAGAAGGATCTGGATGTAGGTCGCTGTGATGTCATCACTGGAGTGTGTGAGAGAAGGATCCGGACGTAGGTCGCTGTGATGACATCACTGGAGTGTGTGAGAGAAGGATCCGGACGTAGGTCACTTTGATGTCATCACTGGAGTGTGTGAGAAGGATCCGGACGTAGGTCGCTGTGATGTCATCACTGGAGTGTGTGAGAGAAGGATCCGGACGTAGGTCGCTGTGATGTCATCACTGGAGTGTGTGAGAGAGGGATCCGGACGTAGGTCGCTGTGATGTCATCACTGGAGTGTGTGAGAGAAGGATCCGGACGTAGGTCGCTGTGATGTCATCACTGGAGTGTGTGAGAGAAGGATCCGGACGTAGGTCGCTGTGATGTCATCACTGGAGTGTGTGAGAGAAGGATCTGGACGTAGGTCGCTGTGATGTCATCACTGGAGTGTGTGAGAGAAGGATCCGGACGTAGGTCGCTGTGATGTCATCACTGGAGTGTGTGAGAGAAGGATCCGGATGTAGGTCGCTGTGATGTCATCACTGGAGTGTGTGAGAGAAGGATCCGGACGTAGGTCGCTGTGATGTCATCACTGGAGTGTGAGAGAAGGATCCGGACGTAGGTCGCTGTGATGTCATCACTGGAATGTGTGAGAGAAGGATCTGGACGTAGGTCGCTGTGATGTCATCACTGGAATGTGTGAGAGAAGGATCTGGACGTAGGTCGCTGTGATGTCATCACTGGAGTGTGTGAGAGAAAGATCCGGACGTAGGTCGCTGTGATGTCATCACTGGAGTGTGTGAGAGAAGGATCCGGACGTAGGTCGCTGTGATGTCATCACTGGAGTGTGTGAGAGAAGGATCCGGACGTAGGTCGCTGTGATGTCATCACTGGAATGTGTGAGAGAAGGATCCGGACGTAGGTCGCTGTGATGTCATCACTGGAGTGTGTGAGAGAGGGATCCGGACGTAGGTCGCTGTGATGTCATCACTGGAATGTGTGAGAGAGGGATCCGGACGTAGGTCGCTGTGATGTCATCACTGGAGTGTGTGAGAGAAGGATCCGGACGTAGGTCGCTGTGATGTCATCACTGGAGTGTGTGAGAGAAGGATCCGGACGTAGGTCGCTGTGATGTCATCACTGGAGTGTGTGAGAGAAGGATCCGGACGTAGGTCGCTGTGATGTCATCACTGGAATGTGTGATAGAAGGATCCGGACATAGGTCGCTGTGATGTCATCGCTGGAGTGTGTGAGAGAAGGATCCGGACGTAGGTAGCTGTGATGTCATCACTGGAGTGTGTGAGAGAAGGATCTGGACGTAGGTCGCTGTGATGTCATCACTGGAGTGTGTGAGAGAAGGATCCGGACGTAGGTCGCTGTGATGTCATCACTGGAGTGTGTGAGAGAAGGATCCGGACGTATGTCGCTGTGATGTCATCACTGGAGTGTGTGAGAGAAGGATCCGGACGTAGGTCGCTGTGATGTCATCACTGGAGTGTGTGAGAGAAGGATCTGGACGTAGGTCGCTGTGATGTCATCACTGGAATGTGTGAGAGAGGGATCCGGATGTAGGTCGCTGTGATGTCATCACTGGAGTGTGTGAGAGAAGGATCCGGACGTAGGTCGCTGTGATGTCATCACTGGAGTGTGGGAGAGAAGGATCCGGACGTAGGTCGCTGTGATGTCATCACTGGAGTGTGTGAGAGAAGGATCTGGATGTAGGTCGCTGTGATGTCATCGCTGGAGTGTGTGAGAGAAGGATCCGGACGTAGGTCGCTGTGATGTCATCGCTGGAGTGTGGGAGAGAAGGATCCGGACGTAGGTCGCTGTGATGTTATTACTGGAGTGTGTGAGAGAGGGATCCGTACGTAGGTCGCTGTGATGTCATCACTGGAGTGTGTGAGAGAAGGATCCGGACGTAGGTCGCTGTGATGTCATCACTGGAGTGTGTGAGAAGGATCTGGACGTAGGTCGCTGTGATGTCATCACTGGAGTGTGTGAGAGAAGGATCCAGACGTAGGTCGCTGTGATGTCATCACTGGAGTGTGTGAGAAGGATCTGGACGTAGGTCGCTGTGATGTCATCACTGGAGTGTGTGAGAGAAGGATCCGGACGTAGGTCGCTGTGATGTCATCACTGGAGTGTGTGAGAGAAGGATCTGGACGTAGGTCGCTGTGATGTCATCACTGGAGTGTGTGAGAGAAGGATCCGGACGTAGGTCACTGTGATGTCATCACTGGAGTGTGTGAGAGAAGGATCCGGACGTAGGTCGCTGTGATGTCATCACTGGAGTGTGTGAGAGAAGGATCCGGACGTAGGTCGCTGTGATGTCATCACTGGAGTGTGTGAGAGAAGGATCTGGACGTAGGTCGCTGTGATGTCATCACTGGAATGTGTGATAGAAGGATCCGGACATAGGTCGCTGTGATGTCATCGCTGGAGTGTGTGAGAGAAGGATCCGGACGTAGGTCGCTGTGATGTCATCACTGGAGTGTGTGAGAGAAGGATCCGGACGTAGGTCGCTGTGATGTCATCACTGGAGTGTGTGAGAGAAGGATCCGGACGTAGGTCGCTGTGATGTCATCACTGGAGTGTGTGAGAGAAGGATCTGGACGTAGGTCGCTGTGATGTCATCACTGGAGTGTGTGAGAGAAGGATCCGGACATAGGTCGCTGTGATGTCATCGCTGGAGTGTGTGAGAGAAGGATCCGGACGTAGGTCGCTGTGATGTCATCACTGGAGTGTGTGAGAGAAGGATCCGGACGTAGGTCGCTGTGATGTCATCACTGGAGTGTGTGAGAGAAGGATCCGGACGTAGGTCACTGTGATGTCATCACTGGAGTGTGTGAGAGAAGGATCCGGACGTAGGTCGCTGTGATGTCATCACTGGAGTGTGTGAGAGAAGGATCTGGATGTAGGTCGCTGTAATGTCATCACTGGATTGTGTGAGAGAAGGATCCAGACGTAGGTCGCTGTGATGTCATCACTGGAGTGTGTGAGAGAAGGATCCGGACGTAGGTCGCTGTGATGTCATCACTGGAGTGTGTGAGAAGGATCCGGACGTAGGTCGCTGTGATGTCATCACTGGAGTGTGTGAGAGAAGGATCCGGACGTAGGTCGCTGTGATGTCATCACTGGAGTGTGTGAGAGAAGGATCCGGACGTAGGTCGCTGTGATGTCATCACTGGAGTGTGTGAGAGAAGGATCCGGACGTAGGTCGCTGTGATGTCATCACTGGAATGTGAGAGAAGGATCTGGACGTAGGTCGCTGTGATGTCATCACTGGAGTGTGTGAGAGAAGGATCTGGATGTAGGTCGCTGTAATGTCATCACTGGATTGTGTGAGAGAAGGATCCAGACGTAGGTCGCTGTGATGTCATCACTGGAGTGTGTGAGAGAAGGATCCGGACGTAGGTCGCTGTGATGTCATCACTGGAGTGTGTGAGAAGGATCCGGACGTAGGTCGCTGTGATGTCATCACTGGAGTGTGTGAGAGAAGGATCCGGACGTAGGTCGCTGTGATGTCATCACTGGAGTGTGTGAGAAGGATCCGGACGTAGGTCGCTGTGATGTCATCACTGGAGTGTGTGAGAGAAGGATCTGGACGTAGGTCGCTGTGATGTCATCACTGGAATGTGTGAGAGAAGGATCCGGACGTAGGTCGCTGTGATGTCATCACTGGAGTGTGTGAGAGAAGGATCTGGACGTAGGTCGCTGTGATGTCATCACTGGAGTGTGTGAGAGAGGGATCCGGACGTAGGTCGCTGTGATGTCATCACTGGAGTGTGTGAGAGAAGGATCCGGACGTAGGTCGCTGTGATGTCATCACTGGAGTGTGTGAGAAAAGGATCCGGACGTAGGTCACTGTGATGTCATCACTGGAGTGTGTGAGAGAAGGATCCGGACGTAGGTCGCTGTGATGTCATCACTGGAGTGTGTGAGAAGGATCCGGACGTAGGTCGCTGTGATGTCATCACTGGAGTGTGTGAGAGAAGGATCCGGACGTAGGTCGCTGTGATGTCATCACTGGAGTGTGTGAGAAGGATCCGGACGTAGGTCGCTGTGATGTCATCACTGGAGTGTGTGAGAGAAGGATCCGGACGTAGGTCGCTGTGATGTCATCACTGGAGTGTGTGAGAGAAGGATCCGGACGTAGGTCGCTGTGATGTCATCACTGGAGTGTGTGAGAGAGGGATCCGGACGTAGGTCGCTGTGATGTCATCAATGGAGTGTGTGAGAGAGGGATTCGGACGTAGGTCGCTGTGAAGTCATCACTGGAGTGTGTGAGAGAAGGATCCGGACGTAGGTCGCTGTGATGTCATCACTGGAGTGTGTGAGAGAGGGATCCGGACGTAGGTCGCTGTGATGTCATCACTGGAGTGTGTGAGAGAAGGATCTGGATGTAGGTCGCTGTGATGTCATCACTGGAGTGTGTGAGAGAGGGATCCGGACGTAGGTCACTGTGATGTCATCACTGGAGTGTGTGAAAGAAGGATCCGGACGTAGGTCGCAGTGATGTCATCACTGGAGTGTGTGAGAGAAGGATCCGGACGTAGGTCGCTGTGATGTCATCACTGGAGTGTGTGAGAAGGATCCGGACGTAGGTCGCTGTGATGTCATCACTGGAGTGTGTGAGAGAAGGATCCGGACGTAGGTCGCTGTGATGTCATCACTGGAGTGTGTGAGAGAAGGATCCGGACGTAGGTCGCTGTGATGTCATCACTGGAGTGTGTGAGAGAAGGATCCGGACGTAGGTCGCTGTGATGTCATCACTGGAGTGTGTGAGAGAGGGATCCGGACGTAGGTCGCTGTGATGTCATCACTGGAGTGTGTGAGAGAAGGATCCGGACGTAGGTCGATGTGATGTCATCACTGGAGTGTGTGAGAGAGGGATCCGGACGTAGGTCGCTGTGATGTCATCACTGGAGTGTGTGAGAGAAGGATCTGGACGTAGGTCGCTGTGATGTCATCACTGGAGTGTGTGAGAGAAGGATCCGGACGTAGGTTGCTGTGATGTCATCACTGGAGTGTGTGAGAGAAGGATCCGGACGTAGGTCGCTGTGATGTCATCACTGGAGTGTGTGAGAGAGGGATCCGGACGTAGGTCGCTGTGATGTCATCACTGGAGTGTGTGAGAGAAGGATCCGGACGTAGGTCGCTGTGATGTCATCACTGGAGTGTGTGAGAGAAGGATCTGGATGTAGGTCGCTGTGATGCCATCACTGGAGTGTGTGAGAGAAGGATCCGGACGTAGGTCGCTGTGATGTCATCACTGGAGTGTGTGAGAGAAGGATCCGGACGTAGGTCGCTGTGATGTCATCACTGGAGTGTGTGAGAGAGGGATCCGGACGTAGGTCGCTGTGATGTCATCACTGGAGGGTGTGAGAGAAGGATCTGGATGTAGGTCGCTGTGATGTCATCACTGGAGTGTGTGAGAGAGGGATCTGGACGTAGGTCGCTGTGATGTCATCACTGGAGTGTGTGAGAGAAGGATCTGGACGTAGGTCGCTGTCATCACTGGAATGTGTGAGAGAAGGATCTGGACGTAGGTCGCTGTGATGTCATCACTGGAATGTGTGAGAGAAGGATCTGGACGTAGGTCGCTGTGATGTCATCACTGGAGTGTGTGAGAGAAGGATCTGGACGTAGGTCGCTGTGATGTCATCACTGGAATGTGTGAGAGAAGGATCTGGACGTAGGTCGCTGTGATGTCATCACTGGAGTGTGTGAGAGAAGGATCTGGACGTAGGTCGCTGTGATGTCATCACTGGAGTGTGTGAGAGAAGGATCCGGACGTAGGTCGCTGTGATGTCATCACTGGAGTGTGTGAGAGAAGGATCTGGACGTAGGTCGCTGTGATGTCATCACGGGAGTGTGTGAGAGAAGGATCCGGACGTAGGTCGCTGTGATGTCATCACTGGAGTGTGTGAGAGAAGGATCTGGACGTAGGTCGCTGTGATGTCATCACGGGAGTGTGTGAGAGAAGGATCCGGACGTAGGTCGCTGTGATGTCATCACGGGAGTGTGTGAGAGAAGGATCCGGATGTAGGTCGCTGTGATGTCATCACTGGAGTGTGTGAGAGAAGGATCTGGACGTAGGTCACTGTGATGTCATCACTGGGGTGTGTGAGAGAAGGATCCGGACGTAGGTCGCTGTGATGTCATCACTGGAGTG
The DNA here is from genome assembly GCF_048569485.1 of Anomaloglossus baeobatrachus. Classification (NCBI taxonomy): domain Eukaryota; kingdom Metazoa; phylum Chordata; class Amphibia; order Anura; family Aromobatidae; genus Anomaloglossus; species Anomaloglossus baeobatrachus. The sequence continues at coordinate 38,577 of NW_027443323.1, read as the reverse complement.
TGTGAGAGAAGGATCCGGACGTAGGTCACTGTGATGTCATCACTGGAGTGTGTGAGAGAAGGATCCGGACGTAGGTCGCTGTGATGTCATCACTGGAGTGTGTGAGAGAAGGATCCGGACGTAGGTCGCTGTGATGTCATCACTGGAGTGTGTGAGAGAAGGATCCGGACGTAGGTCGCTGTGATGTCATCACTGGAGTGTGTGAGAGAAGGATCCGGACGTAGGTCGCTGTGATGTCATCACTGGAGTGTGTGAGAGAAGCATCCGGACGAAGGTCGCTGTGATGTCATCACTGGAGTGTGTGAGAAGGATCCGGACGTAGGTCGCTGTGATGTCATCACTGGAGTGTGTGAGAGAAGGATCTGGACGTAGGTCGCTGTGATGTCATCACTGGAGTGTGTGAGAGAAGGATCCGAACGTAGGTCGCTGTGATGTCATCACTGGAGTGTGTGAGAGAAGGATCTGGACGTAGGTCGCTGTGATGTCATCACTGGAGTGTGTGAGAGAAGGATCCGGACGTAGGTCGCTGTGATGTCATCACTGGAGTGTGTGAGAGAAGGATCCGGACGTAGGTCGCTGTGATGTCCTCACTGGAGTGTGTGAGAGAAGGATCCGGACGTAGGTCGCTGTGATGTCATCACTGGAGTGTGTGAGAGAAGGATCCGGACATGGGTCGCTGTGATGTCATCACTGGAATGTGTGAGAGAAGGATCCGGACGTAGGTCACTGTGATGTCATCACTGGAGTGTGTGAGAGAAGGATCCGGACGTAGGTCGCTGTGATGTCATCACTGGAGTGTGTGAGAGAAGGATCCGGACGTAGGTCACTGTGATGTCATCACTGGAGTGTGTGAGAGAAGGATCCGGACGTAGGTCGCTGTGATGTCATCCCTGGAGTGTGTGAGAAGGATCCGGACGTAGGTCGCTGTGATGTCATCACTGGAGTGTGTGAGAGAAGGATCCGGACGTAGGTCGCTGTGATGTCATCACTGGAGTGTGTGAGAAGGATCCGGACGTAGGTCGCTGTGATGTCATCACTGGAGTGTGTGAGAGAAGGATCTGGACGTAGGTCGCTGTGATGTCATCACTGGAATGTGTGAGAGAAGGATCCGGACGTAGGTCGCTGTGATGTCATCACTGGAGTGTGTGAGAGAAGGATCTGGACGTAGGTCGCTGTGATGTCATCACTGGAGTGTGTGAGAGAAGGATCCGGACGTAGGTCGCTGTGATGTCATCACTGGAGTGTGTGAGAGAAGGATCCGGACGTAGGTCGCTGTGATGTCATCACTGGAGTGTGTGAGAAAAGGATCCGGACGTAGGTCACTGTGATGTCATCACTGGAGTGTGTGAGAGAAGGATCCGGACGTAGGTCGCTGTGATGTCATCACTGGAGTGTGTGAGAAGGATCCGGACGTAGGTCGCTGTGATGTCATCACTGGAGTGTGTGAGAGAAGGATCCGGACGTAGGTCGCTGTGATGTCATCACTGGAGTGTGTGAGAGAGGGATCCGGACGTAGGTTGCTGTGATGTCATCACTGGAGTGTGTGAGAGAAGGATCCGGGCGTAGGTCACTGTGATGTCATCACTGGAGTGTGTGAGAAGGATCCGGACGTAGGTCGCTGTGATGTCATCACTGGAGTGTGTGAGAAGGATCCGGACGTAGGTCGCTGTGATGTCATCACTGGAGTGTGTGAGAGAAGGATCCGGACGTAGGTCGCTGTGATGTCATCACTGGAGTGTGTGAGAAGGATCCGGACGTAGGTCGCTGTGATGTCATCACTGGAGTGTGTGAGAGAAGGATCCGGACGTAGGTCGCTGTGATGTCATCACTGGAGTGTGTGAGAGAAGGATCCGGACGTAGGTCGCTGTGATGTCATCACTGGAGTGTGTGAGAGAAGGATCTGGACGTAGGTCGCTGTGATGTCATCACTGGAGTGTGTGAGAGAAGGATCCGGACGTAGGTCGCTGTGATGTCATCACTGGAGTGTGTGAGAGAAGGATCTGGACGTAGGTCGCTGTGATGTCATCACTGGAGTGTGTGAGAGAAGGATCCGGACGTAGGTCGCTGTGATGGCATCACTGGAGTGTGTGAGAGAAGGATCCGGACGTAGGTCGCTGTAATGTCATCACTGGAGTGTGTGAGAGAAGGATCTGGACGTAGGTCGCTGTGATGTCATCACTGGGGTGTGTGTGAGAAGGATCCGGACGTAGGTCGCTGTGATGTCATCACTGGAGTGTGTGAGAGAAGGATCCGGACGTAGGTCGCTGTGATGTCATCACTGGAGTGTGTGAGAGAAGGATCTGGACGTAGGTCGCTGTGATGTCATCACTGGGGTGTGTGAGAGAAGGATCCGGACGTAGGTCGCTGTGATGTCATCACTGGAGTGTGTGAGAGAAGGATCTGGACGTAGGTCGCTGTGATGTCATCACTGGAGTGTGTGAGAGAAGGATCCGGACGTAGGTTGCTGTGATGTCATCACTGGAGTGTGTGAGAAGGATCCGGACGTAGGTCGCTGTGATGTCATCACTGGAGTGTGTGAGAGAAGGATCCGGACGTAGGTCGCTGTGATGTCATCACTGGAGTGTGTGAGAGAGGGATCCGGACGTAGGTCGCTGTGATGTCATCACTGGAGTGTGTGAGAGAGGGATTCGGACGTAGGTCGCTGTGATGTCATCACTGGAGTGTGTGAGAGAAGGATCTGGATGTAGGTCGCTGTGATGTCATCACTAGAGTGTGTGAGAGAAGGATCCGGACGTAGGTCGCTGTGATGTCATCACTGGAGTGTGTGAGAGAAGGATCCGGACGTAGGTCGCTGTGATGTCATCACTGGAGTGTGTGAGAGAGGGATCCGGATGTAGGTCGCTGTGATGTCATCACTGGAGTGTGTGAGAGAAGGATCTGGATGTAGGTCGCTGTGATGTCATCACTAGAGTGTGTGAGAGAAGGATCCGGACGTAGGTCGCTGTGATGTCATCACTGGAGTGTGTGAGAGAAGGGTCCGGATGTAGGTCGCTGTGATGTCATCACTGGAGTGTGTGAGAGAAGGATCTGGACGTAGGTCGCTGTGATGTCATCACTGGAGTGTGTGAGAGAAGGATCTGGACGTAGGTCGCTGTGATGTCATCACTGGAGTGTGTGAGAGAAGGATCTGGACGTAGGTCGCTGTGATGTCATCACTGGAGTGTGTGAGAGAAGGATCTGGACGTAGGTCGCTGTGATGTCATCACTGGAGTGTGTGAGAGAAGGATCCGGACGTAGGTCGCTGTGATGTCATCACTGGAGTGTGTGAGAGAGGGATCTGGACGTAGGTCGCTGTGATGTCATCACTGGAGTGTGTGAGAGAAGGATCTGGATGTAGGTCGCTGTGATGTCATCACTGGAGTGTGTGAGAGAAGGATCTGGACGTAGGTCGCTGTGATGGCATCACTGGAGTGTGTGAGAGAAGGATCTGGACGTAGGTCGCTGTGATGTCATCACTGGAGTGTGTGAGAGAAGGATCTGGATGTAGGTCGCTGTGATGTCATCACTGGAGTGTGTGAGAGAAGGATCTGGACGTAGGTCGCTGTGATGTCATCACTGGAGTGTGTGAGAGAAGGATCTGGACGTAGGTCGCTGTGATGTCATCACTGGAGTGTGTGAGAGAAGGATCCGGACGTAGGTCGCTGTGATGTCATCACTGGAGTGTGTGAGAGAGGGATCTGGACGTAGGTCGCTGTGATGTCATCACTGGAGTGTGTGAGAGAAGGATCTGGATGTAGGTCGCTGTGATGTCATCACTGGAGTGTGTGAGAGAAGGATCCGGACGTAGGTCGCTGTGATGGCATCACTGGAGTGTGTGAGAGAAGGATCTGGACGTAGGTCGCTGTGATGTCATCACTGGAGTGTGTGAGAGAAGGATCTGGATGTAGGTCGCTGTGATGTCATCACTGGAGTGTGTGAGAGAAGGATCTGGACGTAGGTCGCTGTGATGTCATCACTGGAGTGTGTGAGAGAAGGATCCGGACGTAGGTCGCTGTGATGTCATCACTGGAGTGTGTGAGAGAGGAATCCGGGCGTAGGTTGCTGTGATGTCATCACTGGAGTGTGTGAGAGAAGGATCCGGACGTAGGTCGCTGTGATGTCATCACTGGAATGTGTGAGAGAAGGATCTGGACGTAGGTCGCTGTGATGTCATCACTGGAGTGTGTGAGAGAAGGATCCGGACGTAGGTCGCTGTGATGTCATCACTGGAGTGTGTGAGAGAAGGATCTGGATGTAGGTCGCTGTGATGTCATCACTGGAGTGTGTGAGAGAAGGATCTGGACGTAGGTCGCTGTGATGTCATCACTGGAGTGTGTGAGAGAAGGATCTGGACGTAGGTCGCTGTGATGTCATCACTGGAGTGTGTGAGAGAAGGATCCGGATGTAGGTCGCTGTGATGTCATCACTGGAGTGTGTGAGAGAAGGATCTGGACGTAGGTCGCTGTGATGTCATCACTGGAGTGTGAGAGAAGGATCTGGACGTAGGTCGCTGTGATGTCATCACTGGAGTGTGTGAGAGAAGGATCTGGACGTAGGTCGCTGTGATGTCATCACTGGAGTGTGTGAGAGAAGGATCTGGACGTAGGTCGCTGTGATGTCATCACTGGAGTGTGTGAGAAGGATCCGGACGTAGGTCGCTGTGATGTCATCACTGGAGTGTGTGAGAGAAGGATCCGGACGTAGGTCGCTGTGATGTCATCACTGGAGTGTGTGAGAGAAGGATCCGGACGTAGGTCGCTGTGATGTCATCACTGGAGTGTGTGAGAGAAGAATCCGGACGTAGGTCGCTGTGATGTCATCACTGGAGTGTGTGAGAGAGGGATTCGGACGTAGGTCGCTGTGATGTCATCACTGGAGTGTGTGAGAGAGGGATCCGGACGTAGGTCGCTGTGATGTCATCACTGGAGTGTGTGAGAGAGGGATCCGGATGTAGGTCGCTGTGATGTCATCACTGGAGTGTGTGAGAGAGGGATCTGGACGTAGGTCGCTGTGATGTCATCACTGGAGAGTGTGAGAGAAGGTTCCGGACGTAGGTCGCTGTGATGTCATCACTGGAGTGTGTGAGAGAAGGATCCGGACGTAGGTCGCTGTGATGTCATCACTGGAATGTGTGAGAGAAGGATCCGGACGTAGGTCGCTGTGATGTCATCACTGGAGTGTGTGAGAGAAGGATGCGGACGTAGGTCGCTGTGATGTCATCACTGGAGTGTGTGAGAGAAGGATCCGGACGTAGGTTGCTGTGATGTCATCACTGGAGTGTGTGAGAGAAGGATCCGGACGTAGGTCGCTGTGATGTCATCACTGGAGTGTGTGAGAGAAGGATCCGGACGTAGGTCGCTGTGATGTCATCACTGGAGTGTGTGAGAGAAGGATCTGGACGTAGGTTGCTGTGATGTCATCACTGGAGTGTGTGAGAGAAGGATCCAGATGTAGGTCGCTGTGATGTCATCACTGGAGTGTGTGAGAGAAGGATCCGGACGTAGGTCGCTGTGATGTCATCACTGGAGTGTGTGAGAGAAGGATCTGGATGTAGGTCGCTGTGATGTCATCACTGGAGTGTGTGAGAGAAGGATCTGGACGTAGGTCGCTGTGATGTCATCACTGGAGTGTGTGAGAGAAGGATCCGGACGTAGGTCGCTGTGATGTCATCACTGGAGTGTGTGAGAGAAGGATCTGGACGTAGGTCGCTGTGATGTCATCACTGGAGTGTGAGAGAAGGATCCGGACGTAGGTCGCTGTGATGTCATCACTGGAGTGTGTGAGAGAGGGATCCGGACGTAGGTCGCTGTGATGTCATCACTGGAATGTGTGAGAGAAGGATCCGGACGTAGGTCGCTGTGATGTCATCACTGGAGTGTGTGAGAGAAGGATCTGGATGTAGGTCGCTGTGATGTCATCACTGGAGTGTGTGAGAGAAGGATCTGGACGTAGGTCGCTGTGATGTCATCACTGGAGTGTGTGAGAGAAGGATCCGGACGTAGGTCGCTGTGATGTCATCACTGGAGTGTGTGAGAGAAGGATCCGGACGTAGGTCGCTGTGATGTCATCACTGGAGTGTGTGAGAGAAGGATCCGGACGTAGGTCGCTGTGATGTCATCACTGGAGTGTGTGAGAGAGGGATCCGGGCGTAGGTCGCTGTGATGTCATCACTGGAGTGTGTGAGAGAAGGATCCGGACGTAGGTCGCTGTGATGTCATCACTGGAGTGTGTGAGAGAAGGATCCGGACGTAGGTCGCTGTGATGTCATCACTGGAGTGTGTGAGAGAGGGATCCGGACGTAGGTCGCTGTGATGTCATCACTGGAGTGTGTGAGAGAAGGATCCGGACGTAGTTCGCTGTGATGTCATCACTGGAGTGTGTGAGAGAAGGATCCGGACGTAGGTTGCTGTGATGTCATCACTGGAGTGTGTGAGAGAGGGATCTGGACGTAGGTCGCTGTGATGTCATCACTGGAGTGTGTGAGAGAAGGATCCGGACGTAGGTCGCTGTGATGTCATCACTGGAGTGTGTGAGAGAAGGATCTGGACGTAGGTCGCTGTGATGTCATCACTGGAGTGTGTGAGAGAAGGATCCGGACGTAGGTCGCTGTGATGTCATCACTGGAGTGTGTGAGAGAAGGATCCGGACGTAGGTCGCTGTGATGTCATCACTGGAGTGTGAGAGAAGGATCCGGACGTAGGTCGCTGTGATGTCATCACTGGAGTGTGTGAGAGAAGGATCTGGACGTAGGTCACTGTGATGTCATCACTGGAGTGTGAGAGAAGGATCCGGACGTAGGTCGCTGTGATGTCATCACTGGAGTGTGTGAGAGAAGGATCCGGACGTAGGTCGCTGTGATGTCATCACTGGAGTGTGTGAGAGAAGGATCTGGACGTAGGTCGCTGTGATGTCATCACTGGAATGTGTGAGAGAAGGATCCGGACGTAGGTCGCTGTGATGTCATCACTGGAGTGTGTGAGAGAAGGATCTGGATGTAGGTCGCTGTGATGTCATCACTGGAGTGTGTGAGAGAAGGATCTGGACGTAGGTCGCTGTGATGTCATCACTGGAGTGTGTGAGAGAAGGATCCGGACGTAGGTCGCTGTGATGTCATCACTGGACTGTGTGAGAGAAGGATCCGGACGTAGGTCGCTGTGATGTCATCACTGGGGTGTGTGAGAGAAGGATCCGGACGTAGGTCGCTGTGATGTCATCACTGGAGTGTGTGAGAGAAGGATCTGGACGTAGGTCGCTGTGATGTCATCACTGGAGTGTGAGAGAAGGATCCGGACGTAGGTCGCTGTGATGTCATCACTGGAGTGTGTGAGAGAAGGATCTGGACGTAGGTTGCTGTGATGTCATCACTGGAATGTGTGAGAGAAGGATCCGGACGTAGGTCGCTGTGATGTCATCACTGGAGTGTGTGAGAGAAGGATCTGGATGTAGGTCGCTGTGATGTCATCACTGGAGTGTGTGAGAGAAGGATCTGGACGTAGGTCGCTGTGATGTCATCACTGGAGTGTGTGAGAGAAGGATCCGGACGTAGGTCGCTGTGATGTCATCACTGGAGTGTGTGAGAGAAGGATCCGGACGTAGGTCGCTGTGATGTCATCACTGGAGTGTGTGAGAAGGATCCGGACGTAGGTCGCTGTGATGTCATCATTGGACTGTGTGAGAGAAGGATCTGGACGTAGGTCGCTGTGATGTCATCACTGGAGTGTGTGAGAGAAGGATCCGGACGTAGGTCGCTGTGATGTCATCACTGGAGTGTGTGAGAGAAGGATCCGGACGTAGGTCGCTGTGATGTCATCACTGGAGTGTGTGAGAGAAGGATCCGGACGTAGGTCGCTGTGATGTCATCACTGGAGTGTGTGAGAGAAGGATCCGGACGTAGGTCGCTGTGATGTCATCACTGGAGTGTGTGAGAAGGATCCGGACGTAGGTCGCTGTGATGTCATCACTGGAGTGTGTGAGAGAAGGATCCGGACATAGGTCGCTGTGATGTCATCACTGGAGTGTGTGAGAGAAGGATCCGGACGTAGGTCGCTGTGATGTTATCACTGGAGAGTGTGAGAAAAGGATCCGGACGTAGGTCGCTGTGATGTCATCACTGGAATGTGTGAGAGAAGGATCCGGACGTAGGTCGCTGTGATGTCATCACTGGAGTGTGTGAGAGAGGGATCCGGACGTAGGTCGCTGTGATGTCATCACTGGAGTGTGTGAGAGAAGGATCCGGACGTAGGTCGCTGTGATGTCATCACTGGAGTGTGTGAGAGAAGGATCCGGACGTAGGTCGCTGTGATGTCATCACTGGAATGTGTGAGAGAAGGATCCGGACGTAGGTCGCTGTGATGTCATCACTGGAGTGTGTGAGAGAAGGATCTGGACGTAGGTCGCTGTGATGTCACCACTGGAATGTGTGAGAGAAGGATCCGGACGTAGGTCGCTGTGATGTCATCACTGGAGTGTGTGAGAGAAGGATCTGGACGTAGGTCGCTGTGATGTCATCACTGGAGTGTGTGAGAGAAGGATCCGGACGTAGGTCGCTGTGATGTCATCACTGGAGTGTGTGAGAGAGGGATCCGGACGTAGGTCGCTGTGATGTCATCACTGGAGTGTGTGAGAGAAGGATCCGGACGTAGGTCGCTGTGATGTCATCACTGGAGTGTGTGAGAGAAGGATCCGGACGAAGGTCGCTGTGATGTCATCACTGGAGTGTGTGAGAGAAGGATCCGGACGTAGGCCGCTGTGATGTCATCACTGGAGTGTGTGAGAGAGGGATCTGGACGTAGGCCGCTGTGATGTCATCACTGGAGTGTGTGAGAGAGGGATCCGGACGTAGGTCGCTATGATGTCATCACTGGAGTGTGTGAGAGAGGGATCCGGACGTAGGCCGCTGTGATGTCATCACTGGAGTGTGTGAGAGAGGGATCTGGACGTAGGTCGCTGTGATGTCATCACTGGAGTGTGTGAGAGAAGGATCTGGACGTAGGTCGCTGTGATGTCATCACTGGAATGTGTGAGAGAAGGATCCGGACGTAGGTCGCTGTGATGTCATCACTGGAGTGTGTGAGAGAAGGATCCGGGTGTAGGTCGCTGTGATGTCATCACTGGAGTGTGTGAGAGAAGGATCCGGACGTAGGTCGCTGTGATGTCATCACTGGAGTGTGTGAGAGAAGGATCTGGACGTAGCTCGCTGTGATGTCATCACTGGAGTGTGTGAGAGAAGGATCTGGACGTAGGTCGCTGCGATGTCATCATCGGAATGTGTGAGAGAAGGATCCGGACGTAGGTCGCTGTGATGTCATCACTGGAATGTGTGAGAGAAGGATCCGGACGTAGGTCGCTGTGATGTCATCACTGGAGTGTGTGAGAGAAGGATCCGGACGTAGGTCGCTGTGATGTCATCACTGGAGTGTGTGAGAGAAGGATCCGGACGTAGGTCGCTGTGATGTCATCACTGGAGTGTGTGAGAGAAGGATCCGGACGTAGGTCGCTGTGATGTCATCACTGGAGTGTGTGAGAGAAGGATCCGGACGTAGGTCGCTGTGATGTCATCACTGGAATGTGTGAGAGAAGGATCCGGACGTAGGTCGCTGTGATGTCATCACTGGAGTGTGTGAGAGAAGGATCCGGACGTAGGTCGCTGTGATGTCATCACTGGAGTGTGTGAGAGAAGGATCCGGATGTAGGTCGCTGTGATGTCATCACTGGAATATGTGAGAGAGGAATCTGGACGTAGGTCGCTGTGATGTCATCACTGGAATGTGTGAGAGAAGGATCTGGACGTAGGTCGCTGTGATGTCATCACTGGAGTGTGTGAGAGAAGGATCCGGACGTAGGTCGCTGTGATGTCATCACTGGAGTGTGTGAGAGAAGGATCTGGATGTAGGTCTCTGTGATGTCATCACTGGAGTGTGTGAGAGAGGGATCCGGACGTAGGTCGCTGTGATGTCATCACTGGAGTGTGTGAGAGAAGGATCCAGACGTAGGTCGCTGTGATGTCATCACTGGAGTGTGTGAGAGAAGGATCCGGGCGTAGGTCGCTGTGATGTCATCACTGGAGTGTGTGAGAGAAGGATCCGGACGTAGGTCGCTGTGATGTCATCACTGGAGTGTGTGAGAGAAGGATCCGGACGTAGGTCGCTGTGATGTCATCACTGGAGTGTGTGAGAGAAGGATCCGGACGTAAGTCACTGTGATGTCATCACTGGAGTGTGTGAGAGAAGGATCCGGACGTAGGTCGCTGTGATGTCATCACTGGAGTGTGTGAGAGAGGGATCCGGACGTAGGTCGCTGTGATGTCATCACTGGAGTGTGTGAGAGAAGGATCCGGACGTAGGTCGCTGTGATGTCATCACTGGAGAGTGTGAGAAAAGGATCCGGACGTAGGTCGCTGTGATGTCATCACTGGAGTGTGTGAGAGAAGGATCCGGACGTAGGTCGCTGTGATGTCATCACTGGAGTGTGTGAGAGAGGGATCCGGACGTAGGTTGCTGTGATGTCATCACTGGAATGTGTGAGAGAAGGATCCGGACGTAGGTCGCTGTGATGTCATCACTGGAGTGTGTGAGAGAGGGATCCGGACGTAGGTCGCTGTGATGTCATCACTGGAGTGTGTGAGAGAAGGATCCGGACGTAGGTCACTGTGATGTCATCACTGGAGTGTGTGAGAGAAGGATCCGGGCGTAGGTCGCTGTGATGTCATCACTGGAGTGTGTGAGAGAAGGATCCGGACGTAGGTCGCTGTGATGTCATCACTGGAGTGTGTGAGAGAAGGATCCGGACGTAGGTCGCTGTGATGTCATCACTGGAGTGTGTGAGAGAAGGATCCGGACGTAGGTCGCTGTGATGTCATCACTGGAGTGTGTGAGAGAAGGATCCGGACGTAGGTCGCTGTGATGTCATCACTGGAGTGTGTGAGAGAAGGATCCAGACGTAGGTCGCTGTGATGTCATCACTGGAGTGTGTGAGAGAAGGATCCGGGCGTAGGTCGCTGTGATGTCATCACTGGAGTGTGTGAGAGAAGGATCCGGACGTATGTCACTGTGATGTCATCACTGGAGTGTGTGAGAGAAGGATCCGGACGTAGGTCGCTGTGATGTCATCACTGGAGTGTGTGAGAGAGGGATCCGGACGTAGGTCGCTGTGATGTCATCACTGGAGAGTGTGAGAGAAGGATCCGGACGTAGGTCGCTGTGATGTCATCACTGGAGAGTGTGAGAAAAGGATCCGGACGTAGGTCGCTGTGATGTCATCACTGGAGTGTGTGAGAGAAGGATCCGGACGTAGGTCGCTGTGATGTCATCACTGGAGTGTGTGAGAGAGGGATCCGGGCGTAGGTCGCTGTGATGTCATCACTGGAGTGTGTGAGAGAAGGATCCGGACGTAGGTCGCTGTGATGTCATCACTGGAGTGTGTGAGAGAAGGATCCGGACGTAGGTCGCTGTGATGTCATCACTGGAGTGTGTGAGAGAAGGATCCGGACGTAGGTTGCTGTGATGTCATCACTGGAGTGTGTGAGAGAAGGATCCGGACGTAGGTCACTGTGATGTCATCACTGGAGTGTGTGAGAGAGGGATCCGGACGTAGGTCGCTGTGATGTCATCACTGGAATGTGTGAGAGAAGGATCCGGACGTAGGTCGCTGTGATGTCATCACTGGAGTGTGTGAGAGAGGGATCCGGACGTAGGTCGCTGTGATGTCATCACTGGAGTGTGTGAGAGAAGGATCCGGACGTAGGTCACTGTGATGTCATCACTGGAGTGTGTGAGAGAAGGATCCGGACGTAGGTCACTGTGATGTCATCACTGGAGTGTGTGAGAAGGATCCGGACGTAGGTCGCTGTGATGTCATCACTGGAGTGTGTGAGAGAAGGATCCGGGCGTAGGTCGCTGTGATGTCATCACTGGAGTGTGTGAGAGAAGGATCCGGACGTAGGTCGCTGTGATGTCATCACTGGAGTGTGTGAGAGAAGGATCCGGACGTAGGTCGCTGTGATGTCATCACTGGAGTGTGTGAGAGAAGGATCCGGACGTAGGTCGCTGTGATGTCATCACTGGAGTGTGTGAGAGAAGGATCCGGACGTAGGTCGCTGTGATGTCATCACTGGAGTGTGTGAGAGAAGGATCCGGACGTAGGTCGCTGTGATGTCATCACTGGAGTGTGTGAGAGAAGGATCTGGACGTAGGTTGCTGTGATGTCATCACTGGAGTGTGTGAGAGAAGGATCTGGACGTAGGTCGCTGTGATGTCATCACTGGAGTGTGTGAGAGAAGGATCCGGACGTAAGTCGCTGTGATGTCATCACTGGAATGTGTGAGAGAGGAATCTGGACGTAGGTCGCTGTGATGTCATCACTGGAATGTGTGAGAGAAGGATCTGGACGTAGGTCGCTGTGATGTCATCACTGGAGTGTGTGAGAGAAGGATCCGGACGTAGGTCGCTGTGATGTCATCACTGGAATGTGTGAGAGAAGGATCTGGATGTAGGTCGCTGTGATGTCATCACTGGAGTGTGTGAGAGAGGGATCCGGACGTAGGTCGCTGTGATGTCATCACTGGAATGTGTGAGAGAAGGATCCCGACATAGGTCGCTGTGATGTCATCACTGGAATGTGTGAGAGAAGGATCCGGACGTAGGTCGCTGTGATGTTATCACTGGAGTGTGTGAGAGAAGGATCTGGACGTAGGTCGCTGTGATGTCATCACTGGAATGTGTGAGAGAAGGATCCGGACGTAGGTCGCTGTGATGTCATCACTGGAATGTGTGAGAGAAGGATCCGGACGTAGGTCGCTGTGATGTTATCACTGGAGTGTGTGAGAGAAGGATCTGGACGTAGGTCGCTGTGATGTCATCACTGGAGTGTGTGAGAGAAGGATCCGGACGTAGGTCGCTGTGATGTCATTACTGGAGTGTGTGAGAGAAGGATCCGGACGTAGGTCGCTGTGATGTCATCACTGGAGTGTGAGAGAGAAGGATCCGGACGTAGGTCGCTGTGATGTCATCACTGGAGTGTGTGAGAGAAGGATCCGGACGTAGGTCGCTGTGATGTCATCACTGGAGTGTGTGAGAGAGGGATCCGGACGTAGGTCGCTGTGATGTCATCACTGGAGTGTGTGAGAGAAGGATCTGGACGTAGGTCACTGTGATGTCATCACTGGAGTGTGTGAGAGAGGGATCCGGACGTAGGTCGCTGTGATGTCATCGCTGGAGTGTGTGAGAGAGGGATCCGGACGTAGGTCGCTGTGATGTCATCACTGGAGTGTGTGAGAGAGGGATCTGGACGTAGGTCGCTGTGATGTCATCGCTGGAGTGTGTGAGAGAGGGATCCGGACGTAGGTCGCTGTGATGTCATCACTGGAGTGTGTGAGAGAGGGATCCGGACGTAGGTCGCTGTGATGTCATCACTGGAGTGTGTGAGAGAAGGATCCGGACGTAGGTAGCTGTGATGTCATCACTGGAGTGTGTGAGAGAAGGATCGGACGTAGGTCGCTGTGATGTCATCACTGGAGTGTGTGAGAGAAGGATCCGGACGTAGGTCGCTGTGATGTCATCACTGGAGTGTGTGAGAGAAGGATCTGGACGTAGGTCGCTGTGATGTCATCACTGGAGTGTGTGAGAGAAGGATCCGGACGTAGGTCGCTGTGATGTCATCACTGGAATGTGTGAGAGAAGGATCTGGATGTGAGTCGCTGTGATGTCATCACTGGAATGTGTGAGAGAAGGATCCCGACATAGGTCGCTGTGATGTCATCACTGGAATGTGTGAGAGAAGGATCCGGACGTAGGTCGCTGTGATGTTATCACTGGAGTGTGTGAGAGAAGGATCTGGACGTAGGTCGCTGTGATGTCATCACTGGAATGTGTGAGAGAAGGATCCGGACGTAGGTCGCTGTGATGTCATCACTGGAGTGTGTGAGAGAAGGATCCGGACGTAGGTCGCTGTGATGTCATCACTGGAGTGTGTGATAGAAGGATCCGGACGTAGGTCGCTGTGATGTCATCACTGGAGTGTGTGAGAGAAGGATCCGGACGTAGGTCGCTGTGATGTCATCACTGGAGTGTGTGAGAGAAGGATCCGGACGTAGGTCGCTGTGATGTCATCACTGGAGTGTGTGAGAGAAGGATCCGGACGTAGGTCGCTGTGATGTCATCACTGGAATGTGAGAGAAGGATCCGGATGTAGGTCGCTGTGATGTCATCACTGGAATGTGAGAGAAGGATCCGGATGTAGGTCGCTGTGATGTCATCACTGGAGTGTGTGAGAGAAGGATCCGGATGTAGGTCGCTGTGATGTCATCACTGGAGTGTGTGAGAGAAGGATCTGGACGTAGGTCGCTGTGATGTCATCACTGGAATGTGAGAGAGAGGGATCCGGATGTAGGTCGCTATGATGTCATCACTGGAGTGTGTGAGAGAAGGATCCGGGCGTAGGTCGCTGTGATGTCATCACTGGATTGTGTGAGAGAAGGATCCGGACGTAGGTCGCTGTGATGTCATCACTGGAGTGTGTGAGAGAAGGATCCGGACGTAGGTCGCTGTGATGTCATCACTGGAGTGTGTGAGAGAAGGATCCGGGCGTAGGTCGCTGTGATGTCATCACTGGATTGTGTGAGAGAAGGATCCGGACGTAGGTCGCTGTGATGTCATCACTGGAGTGTGTGAGAGAAGGATCCGGGCGTAGGTCGCTGTGATGTCATCACTGGATTGTGTGAGAGAAGGATCCGGACGTAGGTCGCTGTGATGTCATCACTGGAGTGTGTGAGAGAGGGATCCGGACGTAGGTCGCTGTGATGTCATCACTGGAGTGTGTGAGAGAGGGATCCGGACGTAGGTCGCTGTGATGTCATCACTGGAGTGTGTGAGAGAGGGATCCGGACGTAGGTCGCTGTGATGTCATCACTGGAGTGTGTGAGAGAGGGATCCGGACGTAGGTCACTGTGATGTCATCACTGGAGTGTGTGAGAGAAGGATCCGGATGTAGGTCGCTGTGATGTCATCACTGGAGTGTGTGAGAGAAGGATCCGGACGTTGGTCGCTGTGATGTCATCACTGGAGTGTGTGAGAGAAGGATCTGGACGTAGGTCGCTGTGATGTCATCACTGGAGTGTGTGAGAGAAGGATCCGGACGTAGGTCGCTGTGATGTCATCACTGGAGTGTGTGAGAGAAGGATCCAGACGTAGGTCGCTGTGATGTCATCACTGAAATGTGTGAGAGAAGGATCCGGACGTAGGTCGCTGTGATGTCATCACTGGAATGTGTGAGAGAAGAATCCGGATGTATGTCGCTGTGATGTCATCACTGGAATGTGTGAGAGAAGGATCTGGACGTAGGTCGCTGTGATGTCATCACTGGAGTGTGTGAGAGAAGGATCTGGACGTAGGTCGCTGTGATGTCATCACTGGAGTGTGTGAGAGAAGGATCCGGACGTAGGTCGCTGTGATGTCATCACTGGAGTGTGTGAGAGAGGGATCTGGACG
The DNA here is from genome assembly GCF_048569485.1 of Anomaloglossus baeobatrachus. Lineage (NCBI taxonomy): Eukaryota > Metazoa > Chordata > Amphibia > Anura > Aromobatidae > Anomaloglossus > Anomaloglossus baeobatrachus. The sequence goes on along the minus strand of NW_027443323.1, from coordinate 23,095 downwards.
TAGGTCGCTGTGATGTCATCACTGGAGTGTGTGAGAGAGGGATCCGGACGTAAGTCGCTGTGATGTCATCACTGGAGTGTGTGAGAGAAGGATCTGGACGTAGGTCGCTGTGATGTCATCACTGGAGTGTGTGAGAGAAGGATCCGGACGTAAGTCGCTGTGATGTCATCACTGGAGTGTGTGAGAGAAGGATCTGGACGTAGGTCGCTGTGATGTCATCACTGGAGTGTGTGAGAGAAGGATCCGGACGTAGGTCGCTGTGATGTCATCACTGGAGTGTGTGAGAGAAGGATCTGGACGTAGGTCGCTGTGATGTCATCACTGGAGTGTGTGAGAGAGGGATCCGGACGTAGGTCGCTGTGATGTCATCACTGGAGTGTGTGAGAAGGATCCGGACGTAGGTCGCTGTGATGTCATCACTGGAATGTGTGAGAGAGGGATCCGGGCGTAGGTCGCTGTGATGTCATCACTGGAATGTGTGAGAGAAGGATCCGGACGTAGGTCGCTGTGATGTCATCACTGGAGTGTGTGAGAGAAGGATCTGGACGTAGGTCGCTGTGATGTCATCACTGGAGTGTGTGAGAGAAGGATCCGGACGTAGGTCGCTGTGATGTCATCACTGGAATGTGTGAGAGAGGGATCCGGGCGTAGGTCGCTGTGATGTCATCACTGGAATGTGTGAGAGAAGGATCCGGACGTAGGTCGCTGTGATGTCATCACTGGAATGTGTGAGAGAAGGATCCGGACGTAGGTCGCTGTGATGTCATCACTGGAATGTGTGAGAGAAGGATCCGGACGTAGGTCGCTGTGATGTCATCACTGGAGTGTGTGAGAGAGGGATCCGGACGTAGGTCGCTGTGATGTCATCACTGGAGTGTGTGAGAGAAGGATCCGGACGTAGGTCGCTGTGATGTCATCACTGGAGTGTGTGAGAGAAGGATCCGGACGTAGGTCGCTGTGATGTCATCACTGGAGTGTGTGAGAGAAGGATCCGGACGTAGGTCGCTGTGATGTCATCACTGGAGTGTGTGAGAGAAGGATCCGGACGTAGGTCACTGTGATGTCATCACTGGAGTGTGTGAGAGAAGGATCCGGACGTAGGTCGCTGTGATGTCATCACTGGAGTGTGTGAGAGAGGGATCCGGACGTAGGTCGCTGTGATGTCATCACTGGAGTGTGTGAGAGAAGGATCCGGACGTAGGTCGCTGTGATGTAATCACTGGAGTGTGTGAGAGAAGGATCCGGACGTAGGTCGCTGTGATGTCATCACTGGAATGTGAGAGAAGGATCCGGACGTAGGTCGCTGTGATATCATCACTGGAGTGTGTGAGAGAAGGATCCGGACGTAGGTCGCTGTGATGTCATCACTGGAGTGTGTGAGAGAAGGATCCGGACGTAGGTCGCTGTGATGTCATCACTGGAGTGTGTGAGAGAAGGATCCGGATGTAGGTCGCTGTGATGTCATCACTGGAGTGTGTGAGAGAGGGATCCGGACGTAGGTCGCTGTGATGTCATCACTGGAGTGTGTGAGAGAAGGATCCGGACGTAGGTCGCTGTGATGTCATCACTGGAGTGTGTGAGAGAAGGATCCGGACGTAGGTCGCTGTGATGTCATCACTGGAGTGTGTGAGAGAAGGATCCGGACGTAGGTCGCTGTGATGTCATCACTGGAGTGTGTGAGAGAAGGATCCGGACGTAGGTCGCTGTGATGTCATCACTGGAGTTTGTGAGAGAAGGATCCGGACGTAGGTCGCTGTGATGTCATCACTGGAGTGTGTGAGAAGGATCCGGACGTAGGTCGCTGTGATGTCATCACTGGAGTGTGTGAGAGAGGGATCCGGACGTAGGTCGCTGTGATGTCATCACTGGAGTGTGTGAGAGAAGGATCCGGACGTAGGTCGCTGTGATGTCATCACTGGAATGTGAGAGAAGGATCCGGACGTAGGTCGCTGTGATATCATCACTGGAGTGTGTGAGAGAAGGATCCGGACGTAGGTCGCTGTGATGTCATCGCTGGACTGTGTGAGAGAAGGATCCGGACGTAGGTCGCTGTGATGTCATCGCTGGACTGTGTGAGAGAAGGATCTGGACGTAGGTCGCTGTGATGTCATCGCTGGACTGTGTGAGAGAAGGATCCGGACGTAGGTCGCTGTGATGTCATCACTGGAATGTGAGAGAAGGATCCGGACGTAGGTCGCTGTGATGTCATCACTGGAGTTTGTGAGAGAAGGATCCGGACGTAGGTCGCTGTGATGTCATCACTGGAGTGTGTGAGAAGGATCCGGACGTAGGTCGCTGTGATGTCATCACTGGAGTGTGTGAGAGAGGGATCCGGACGTAGGTCGCTGTGATGTCATCACTGGAGTGTGTGAGAGAAGGATCCGGACGTAGGTCGCTGTGATGTCATCACTGGAGTGTGTGAGAGAAGGATCCGGACGTAGGTCGCTGTGATGTCATCACTGGAGTGTGTGAGAGAAGGATCCGGATGTAGGTCGCTGTGATGTCATCACTGGAGTGTGTGAGAGAGGGATCCGGACGTAGGTCGCTGTGATGTCATCACTGGAGTGTGTGAGAGAAGGATCCGGACGTAGGTCGCTGTGATGTCATCACTGGAGTGTGTGAGAGAAGGATCCGGACGTAGGTCGCTGTGATGTCATCACTGGAGTGTGTGAGAGAAGGATCCGGACGTAGGGTCGCTGTGATGTCATCACTGGAGTGTGTGAGAGAAGGATCCGGACGTAGGTCGCTGTGATGTCATCACTGGAGTTTGTGAGAGAAGGATCCGGACGTAGGTCGCTGTGATGTCATCACTGGAGTGTGTGAGAAGGATCCGGACGTAGGTCGCTGTGATGTCATCACTGGAGTGTGTGAGAAGGATCCGAACGTAGGTCGCTGTGATGTCATCACTGGAGTGTGTGAGAGAAGGATCCGGATGTAGGTCGCTGTGATGTCATCACTGGAATGTGTGAGAGAAGGATCCGGATGTAGGTCGCTGTGATGTCATCACTGGAATGTGTGAGAGAAGGATCCGGACGTAGGTCGCTGTGATGTCATCACTGGAGTGTGTGAGAGAGGGATCCGGACGTAGGTCGCTGTGATGTCATCACTGGAGTGTGTGAGAGAAGGATCCGGACGTAGGTCGCTGTGATGTCATCACTGGAGTGTGTGAGAGAAGGATCCGGACGTAGGTCGCTGTGATGTCATCACTGGAGTGTGTGAGAGAAGGATCCGGACGTAGGTCGCTGTGATGTCATCACTGGAGTGTGTGAGAGAAGGATCCGGACGTAGGTCGCTGTGATGTCATCACTGGAGTGTGTGAGAGAAGGATCTGGACGTACGTTGCTGTGATGTCATCACTGGAGTGTGTGAGAGAAGGATCTGGACGTAGGTCGCTGTGATGTCATCACTGGAATGTGTGAGAGAAGGATCTGGACGTAGGTCGCTGTGATGTCATCACTGGAGTGTGTGAGAGAAGGATCTGGATGTAGGTCGCTGTGATGTCATCACTGGAGTGTGTGAGAGAAGGATCCGGACGTAGGTCGCTGTGATGTCATCACTGGAATGTGTGAGAGAAGGATCCGGACGTAGGTCACTGTGATGTCATCACTGGAGTGTGTGAGAGAAGGATCCGGACGTAGGTCGCTGAGATGTCATCACTGGAATGTGTGAGAGAAGGATCCGGACGTAGGTCGCTGTGATGTCATCACTGGAGTGTGTGAGAGAAGGATCCGGATGTAGGTCGCTGTGATGTCATCACTGGAGTGTGTGAGAGAGGGATCCGGACGTAGGTCACTGTGATGTCATCACTGGAGTGTGTGAGAGAGGGATCCGGACGTAGGTCGCTGTGATGTCATCACTGGAGTGTGTGAGAGAAGGATCCGGACGTAGGTCGCTGTGATGTCATCACTGGAGTGTGTGAGAGAAGGATCCGGACGTAGGTCGCTGTGATGTCATCACTGGAGTGTGTGAGAGAAGGATCCGGACGTAGGTTGCTGTGATGTCATCACAGGAGTGTGTGAGAGAAGGATCCGGACGTAGGTTGCTGTGATGTCATCACTGGAGTGTTTGAGAGAAGGATCCGGACGTAGGTCGCTGTGATGTCATCACTGGAGTGTGTGAGAGAGGGATCCGGACGTAGGTCGCTGTGATGTCATCACTGGAGTGTGTGAGAGAAGGATCCGGACGTAAGTCGCTGTGATGTCATCACTGGAGTGTGTGAGAGAGGGATCCGGATGTAGGTCACTGTGATGTCATCACTGGAGTGTGTGAGAGAAGGATCCGGACGTAAGTCGCTGTGATGTCATCACTGGAGTGTGTGAGAGAGGGATCCGGACGTAGGTCGCTGTGATGTCATCACTGGAGTGTGTGAGAGAAGGATCCGGACGTAGGTTGCTGTGATGTCATCACTGGAGTGTGTGAGAGAAGGATCGGACGTAGGTCGCTGTGATGTCATCACTGGAGTGTGTGAGAGAGGGATCCGGACGTAGGTCGCTGTGATGTCATCACTGGAGTGTGTGAGAGAAGGATCCGGACGTAGGTCGCTGTGATGTCATCACTGGAGTGTGTGAGAGAGGGATCCGGACATAGGTCGCTGTGATGTCATCACTGGAATGTGTGAGAGAGGGATCCGGGCGTAGGTCGCTGTGATGTCATCACTGGAGTGTGTGAGAGAGGGATCCGGACGTAGGTCGCTGTGATGTCATCACTGGAGTGTGTGAGAGAGGGATCCGGACGTAGGTCGCTGTGATGTCATCACTGGAGTGTGTGAGAGAGGGATCCAGATGTAGGGTCGCTGTGATGTCATCGCTGGAATGTGTGAGAGAAGGATCCGGACGTAGGTCGCTGTGATGTCATCACTGGAGTGTGTGAGAGAAGGATCCGGACGTAGGTCGCTGTGATGTCATCACTGGAGTGTGTGAGAGAAGGATCCGGACGTAGGTCGCTGTGATGTCATCACTGGAGTGTGTGAGAGAAGGATCCGGACGTAGGTCGCTGTGATGTCATCACTGGAGTGTGTGAGAGAAGGATCTGGACGTAGGTCGCTGTGATGTCATCACTGGAGTGTGTGAGAGAAGGATCTGGACGTAGGTCGCTGTGATGTCATCACTGGAGTGTGTGAGAGAAGGATCCGGACATAGGTCGCTGTGATGTCATCACTGGAGTGTGTGTGAGAGAAGGATCCGGACGTAGGTCGCTGTGATGTCATCACTGGAGTGTGTGAGAGAAGGATCCGGACGTAGGTCGCTGTGATGTCATCACTGGAGTGTGTGAGAGAAGGATCCGGACGTAGGTCGCTGTGATGTCATCACTGGAGTGTGCGAGAGAAGGATCCGGACGTAGGTCGCTGTGATGTCATCACTGGAGTGTGTGAGAGAAGGATCCGGACGTAGGTCGCTGTGATGTCATCACTGGAGTGTGTGAGAGAGGGATCCGGACGTAGGTCGGCGTGATGTCATCACTGGAGGTGTGTGAGAGAAGGATCCGGACGTAGGTCGCTGTGATGTCATCACTGGAGTGTGTGAGAGAAGGATCTGGACGTAGGTCGCTGTGATGTCATCACTGGAATGTGAGAGAAGGATCCGGACGTAGGTCGCTGTGATGTCATCACTGGAGTGTGTGAGAGAAGGATCCGGACGTAGGTCGCTGTGATGTCATCACTGGAGTGTGTGAGAGAAGGATCCGGACGTAGGTCGCTGTGATGTCATCACTGGAGTGTGTGAGAGAAGGATCCGGACGTAGGTCGCTGTGATGTCATCACTGGAGTGTGTGAGAGAAGGATCCGGACGTAGGTCGCTGTGATGTCATCACTGGAGTGTGTGAGAGAGGGATCCGGACGTAGGTCGCTGTGATGTCATCACTGGAGTGTGTGAGAGAAGGATCCGGACGTAGGTCGCTGTGATGTCATCACTGGAGTGTGTGAGAGAGGGATCCGGACGTAGGTCGGCGTGATGTCATCACTGGAGTGTGTGAGAGAAGGATCCGGACGTAGGTCGCTGTGATGTCATCACTGGAGTGTGTGAGAGAAGGATCTGGACGTAGGTCGGCGTGATGTCATCACTGGAGTGTGTGAGAGAGGGATCCGGACGTAGGTCGGCGTGATGTCATCACTGGAGTGTGTGAGAGAAGGATCCGGACGTAGGTTGCTGTGATGTCATCACTGGAGTGTGTGAGAGAAGGATCTGGACGTAGGTCGCTGTGATGTCATCACTGGAATGTGAGAGAAGGATCCGGACGTAGGTCGCTGTGATGTCATCACTGGAGTGTGTGAGAGAAGGATCCGGACGTAGGTCGCTGTGATGTCATCACTGGAGTGTGTGAGAGAGAAGGATCCGGACGTAGGTCGCTGTGATGTCATCACTGGAGTGTGTGAGAGAAGGATCTGGACGTAGGTCGCTGTGATGTCATCACTGGAATGTGAGAGAAGGATCCGGACGTAGGTCGCTGTGATGTCATCACTGGAGTGTGTGAGAGAAGGATCCGGACGTAGGTCGCTGTGATGTCATCACTGGAGTGTGTGAGAGAAGGATCCGGACGTAGGTCGCTGTGATGTCATCACTGGAGTGTGTGAGAGAAGGATCCAGACGTAGGTCGCTGTGATGTCATCACTGGAGTGTGTGAGAGAAGGATCCGGACGTAGGTCGCTGTGATGTCATCACTGGAGTGTGTGAGAGAAGGATCCGGACGTAGGTCGCTGTGATGTCATCACTGGAGTGTGTGAGAGAAGGATCCGGGCGTAGGTCGCTGTGATGTCATCACTGGAGTGTGTGAGAGAGGGATCCGGACGTAGGTCGCTGTGATGTCATCACTGGAGTGTGTGAGAGAAGGATCCAGATGTAGGTCGCTGTGATGTCATCACTGGAGTGTGTGAGAGAAGGATCCGGACGTAGGTCGCTGTGATGTCATCACTGGAATGTGTGAGAGAAGGATCCGGACGTAGGTCGCTGTGATGTCATCACTGGAGTGTGTGAGAGAAGGATCTGGACGTAGGTCGCTGTGATGTCATCACTGGAGTGTGTGAGAGAAGGATCTGGACGTAGGTCGCTGTGATGTCATCACTGGAGTGTGTGAGAGAAGGATCCGGATGTAGGTCGCTGTGATGTCATCACTGGAGTGTGTGAGAGAAGGATCCGGACGTAGGTCGCTGTGATGTCATCACTGGAGTGTGTGAGAGAAGGATCCGGACGTAGGTCGCTGTGATGTCATCACTGGAGTGTGTGAGAGAAGGATCCGGACGTAGGTCGCTATGATGTCATCACTGGAGTGTGTGAGAGAAGGATCTGGACGTAGGTCGCTGTGATGTCATCACTGGAGTGTGTGAGAGAAGGATCCGGACGTAGGTCGCTATGATGTCATCACTGGAGTGTGTGAGAGAAGGATCCGGACGTAAGTCGCTGTGATGTCATCACTGGAGTGTGTGAGAGAAGGATCCAGACGTAGGTCGCTGTGATGTCATCACTGGAATGTGTGAGAGAAGGATCCGGATGTAGGTCGCTGTGATGTCATCACTGGAGTGTGTGAGAGAAGGATCCGGACGTAGGTCGCTGTGATGTCATCACTGAAATGTGTGAGAGAAGGATCCGGACGTAGGTCGCTGTGATGTCATCACTGGAATGTGTGAGAGAAGGATCCGGACGTACGTCGCTGTGATGTCATCACTGGAGTGTGTGAGAGAAGGATCCGGATGTAGGTCGCTGTGATGTCATCACTGGAGTGTGTGAGAGAAGGATCCGGACGTAGGTCGCTGTGATGTCATCACTGGAGTGTGTGAGAGAAGGATCCGGACGTAGGTCGCTGTGATGTCATCACTGGAGTGTGTGAGAGAAGGATCCGGACGTAGGTCGCTGTGATGTCATCACTGGAGTGTGTGAGAGATGGATCCGGACGTAGGTCGCTGTGATGTCATCACTGGAGTGTGTGAGAGAAGGATCTGGATGTAGGTCGCTGTGATGTCATCACTGGAGTGTGTGAGAGAGGGATCCGGACGTAGGTCGCTGTGATGTCATCACTGGAGTGTGTGAGAGAAGGATCCGGACGTAGGTCGCTGTGATGTCATCACTGGAGTGTGTGAGAGAGGGATCCGGACGTAGGTCGCTGTGATGTCATCACTGGAGTGTGTGAGAGAAGGATCTGGACGTAGGTCGCTGTGATGTCATCACTGGAGTGTGTGAGAGAAGGATCCGGACGTAGGTCGCTGTGATGTCATCACTGGAGTGTGTGAGAGAAGGATCCGGGCGTAGGTCGCTGTGATGTCATCACTGGAGTGTGTGAGAGAAGGATCCGGACGTAGGTCGCTGTGATGTCATCACTGGAGTGTGTGAGAGAAGGATCCGGACGTAGGTCGCTGTGATGTCATCACTGGAGTGTGTGAGAGAAGGATCTGGACGTAGGTCGCCTGTGATGTCATCACTGGAATGTGAGAGAAGGATCCGGACGTAGGTCGCTGTGATGTCATCACTGGAGTGTGTGAGAGAAGGATCCGGACGTAGGTCGCTGTGATGTCATCACTGGAGTGTGTGAGAGAAGGATCCGGACGTAGGTCGCTGTGATGTCATCACTGGAGTGTGTGAGAGAAGGATCCGGACGTAGGTCGCTGTGATGTCATCACTGGAGTGTGTGAGAGAAGGATCCTGGACGTAGGTCGCTGTGATGTCATCACTGGAGTGTGTGAGAGAGGGATCCGGACGTAGGTCGGCGTGATGTCATCACTGGAGTGTGTGAGAGAAGGATCCGGACGTAGGTCGCTGTGATGTCATCACTGGAGTGTGTGAGAGAAGGATCTGGACGTAGGTCGCTGTGATGTCATCACTGGAATGTGAGAGAAGGATCCGGACGTAGGTCGCTGTGATGTCATCACTGGAGTGTGTGAGAGAAGGATCCGGACGTAGGTCGCTGTGATGTCATCACTGGAGTGTGTGAGAGAAGGATCCGGACGTAGGTCGCTGTGATGTCATCACTGGAGTGTGTGAGAGAAGGATCCAGACGTAGGTCGCTGTGATGTCATCACTGGAGTGTGTGAGAGAAGGATCCGGACGTAGGTCGCTGTGATGTCATCACTGGAGTGTGTGAGAGAAGGATCCGGACGTAGGTCGCTGTGATGTCATCACTGGAGTGTGTGAGAGAAGGATCCGGGCGTAGGTCGCTGTGATGTCATCACTGGAGTGTGTGAGAGAGGGATCCGGACGTAGGTCGCTGTGATGTCATCACTGGAGTGTGTGAGAGAAGGATCCAGATGTAGGTCGCTGTGATGTCATCACTGGAGTGTGTGAGAGAAGGATCCGGACGTAGGTCGCTGTGATGTCATCACTGGAATGTGTGAGAGAAGGATCCGGACGTAGGTCGCTGTGATGTCATCACTGGAGTGTGTGAGAGAAGGATCTGGACGTAGGTCGCTGTGATGTCATCACTGGAGTGTGTGAGAGAAGGATCTGGACGTAGGTCGCTGTGATGTCATCACTGGAGTGTGTGAGAGAAGGATCCGGACGTAGGTCGCTGTGATGTCATCACTGGAGTGTGTGAGAGAAGGATCCGGACGTAGGTCGCTGTGATGTCATCACTGGAGTGTGTGAGAGAAGGATCCGGACGTAGGTCGCTGTGATGTCATCACTGGAGTGTGTGAGAGAAGGATCCGGACGTAGGTCGCTATGATGTCATCACTGGAGTGTGTGAGAGAAGGATCTGGACGTAGGTCGCTGTGATGTCATCACTGGAGTGTGTGAGAGAAGGATCCAGACGTAGGTCGCTGTGATGTCATCACTGGAATGTGTGAGAGAAGGATCCGGATGTAGGTCGCTGTGATGTCATCACTGGAGTGTGTGAGAGAAGGATCCGGACGTAGGTCGCTGTGATGTCATCACTGAAATGTGTGAGAGAAGGATCCGGACGTAGGTCGCTGTGATGTCATCACTGGAATGTGTGAGAGAAGGATCCGGACGTACGTCGCTGTGATGTCATCACTGGAGTGTGTGAGAGAAGGATCCGGATGTAGGTCGCTGTGATGTCATCACTGGAGTGTGTGAGAGAAGGATCCGGACGTAGGTCGCTGTGATGTCATCACTGGAGTGTGTGAGAGAAGGATCCGGACGTAGGTCGCTGTGATGTCATCACTGGAGTGTGTGAGAGAAGGATCCGGACGTAGGTCGCTGTGATGTCATCACTGGAGTGTGTGAGAGAAGGATCCGGACGTAGGTCGCTGTGATGTCATCACTGGAGTGTGTGAGAGATGGATCCGGACGTAGGTCGCTGTGATGTCATCACTGGAGTGTGTGAGAGAAGGATCTGGATGTAGGTCGCTGTGATGTCATCACTGGAGTGTGTGAGAGAGGGATCCGGACGTAGGTCGCTGTGATGTCATCACTGGAGTGTGTGAGAGAAGGATCCGGACGTAGGTCGCTGTGATGTCATCACTGGAGTGTGTGAGAGAAGGATCCGGACGTAGGTCACTGTGATGTCATCACTGGAATATGTGAGAGAAGGATCCGGACGTAGGTCGCTGTGATGTCATCACTGGAGTGTGTGAGAGAAGGATCCGGACGTAGGTCGCTGTGATGTCATCACTGGAGTGTGTGAGAGAAGGATCCGGACATAGGTCGCTGTGATGTCATCACTGGAGTGTGTGAGAGAAGGATCCGGACGTAGGTCGCTGTGATGTCATCACTGGAATGTGTGAGAGAAGGATCTGGACGTAGGTCGCTGTGATGTCATCACTGGAGTGTGTGAGAGAAGGATCCAGATGTAGGTCGCTGTGATGTCATCACTGGAATGTGTGAGAGAAGGATCCGGACGTAGGTCGCTGTGATGTCATCACTGGAGTGTGTGAGAGAAGGATCCAGACGTAGGTCGCTGTGATGTCATCACTGGAGTGTGTGAGAGAAGGATCTGGACGTAGGTCGCTGTGATGTCATCACTGGAGTGTGTGAGAGAAGGATCCGGACGTAGGTCGCTGTGATGTCATCACTGGAGTGTGTGAGAGAGGGATCCGGACCTAGGTCGCTGTGATGTCATCACTGGAGTGTGTGAAAGAAGGATCCGGACGTAGGTCGCTGTGATGTCATCACTGGAGTGTGTGAGAGAAGGATCCAGATGTAGGTCGCTGTGATGTCATCACTGGAGTGTGTGAGAGAAGGATCCGGACGTAGGTCGCTGTGATGTCATCACTGGAGTGTGTGAGAGAAGGATCCAGATGTAGGTCGCTGTGATGTCATCACTGGAGTGTGTGAGAGAAGGATCCAGACGTAGGTCGCTGTGATGTCATCACTGGAGTGTGTGTGAGAAGGATCCGGACGTAGGTCGCTGTGATGTCATCACTGGAGTGTGTGAGAGAAGGATCCGGACGTAGGTCGCTGTGATGTCATCACTGGAGTGTGTGAGAGAAGGATCCGGACGTAGGTCGCTGTGATGTCATCACTGGAGTGTGTGAGAGAAGGATCCGGACGTAGGTCGCTGTGATGTCATCACTGGAGTGTGTGAGAGAAGGATCCAGATGTAGGTCGCTGTGATGTCATCACTGGAGTGTGTGAGAGAAGGATCCAGACGTAGGTCGCTGTGATGTCATCACTGGAGTGTGTGAGAGAAGGATCCGGACGTAGGTCGCTGTGATGTCATCACTGGAGTGTGTGAGAGAAGGATCCGGACGTAGGTCGCTGTGATGTCATCACTGGAATGTGTGAGAGAGGGATCTGGACGTAGGTCACTGTGATGTCATCACTGGAATGTGTGAGAGAAGGATCTGGACGTAGGTCGCTGTGATGTCATCACTGGAGTGTGTGAGAGAAGGATCCGGACGTAGGTCGCTGTGATGTCATCACTGGGGTGTGTGAGAGAAGGATCTGGACGTAGGTCGCTGTGATGTTATTACTGGAGTGTGTGAGAGAAGGATCCGGACGTAGGTCGCTGTGATGTCATCACTGGAGTGTGTGAGAGAAGGATCCGGACGTAGGTCGCTGTGATGTCATCACTGGAGTGTGTGAGAGAGGGATCCGGACGTAGGTCGCTGTGATGTCATCACTGGAGTGTGTGAGAGACGGATCCGGACGTAGGTCGCTGTGATGTCATCACTGGAGTGTGTGAGAGAAGGATCCGGACGTAGGTCGCTGTGATGTCATCACTGGAGTGTGTGAGAGAAGGATCCGGACGTAGGTCACTGTGATGTCATCACTGGAGTGTGTGAGAGAAGGATCCAGATGTAGGTCGCTGTGATGTCATCACTGGAGTGTGTGAGAGAAGGATCCGGACGTAGGTCGCTGTGATGTCATCACTGGAGTGTGTGAGAGAAGGATCCGGACGTAGGTCGCTGTGATGTCATCACTGGAGTGTGTGAGAGAAGGATCCAGACGTAGGTCGCTGTGATGTCATCACTGGAGTGTGTGAGAGAAGGATCCGGACGTAGGTCGCTGTGATGTCATCACTGGAGTGTGTGAGAGAAGGATCCGGACGTAGGTCGCTGTGATGTCATCACTGGAGTGTGTGAGAGAAGGATCTGGACGTAGGTCGCTGTGATGTCATCACTGGAGTGTGTGAGAGAGGGATCCGGACGTAGGTCGCTGTGATGTCATCACTGGAGTGTGGGAGAGAAGGATCTGGACGTAGGTCGCTGTGATGTTATTACTGGAGTGTGTGAGAGAAGGATCTGGACGTAGGTCGCTGTGATGTCATCACTGGAGTGTGTGAGAGAAGGATCCGGACGTAGGTCGCTGTGATGTCATCACTGGAGTGTGTGAGAGAAGGATCCGGACGTAGGTCGCTGTGATGTCATCACTGGAGTGTGTGAGAGAAGGATCCGGACGTAGGTTGCTGTGATGTCATCACTGGAATGTGAGAGAAGGATCCGGACGTAGGTCGCTGTGATGTCATCACTGGAGTGTGTGAGAGAAGGATCCGGACGTAGGTCGCTGTGATGTCATCACTGGAGTGTGTGAGAGAAGGATCCGGATGTAGGTCGCTGTGATGTCATCACTGGAGTGTGTGAGAGAAAGATCCGGACGTAGGTCGCTGTGATGTCATCACTGGAGTGTGTGAGAGAAGGATCTGGATGTAGGTCGCTGTGATGTCATCACTGGAGTGTGTGAGAGAAGGATCCGGACGTAGGTCGCTGTGATGTCATCACTGGAGTGTGTGAGAGAAGGATCCGGACGTAGGTCGCTGTGATGTCATCACTGGAGTGTGTGAGAGAAGGATCTGGACGTAGGTCGCTGTGATGTCATCACTGGAGTGTGTGAGAGAAGGATCCGGACGTAGGTCGCTGTGATGTCATCACTGGAGTGTGTGAGAGAAGGATCCGGACGTAGGTCGCTGTGATGTCATCACTGGAGTGTGTGAGAGAAGGATCCGGACGTAGGTCGCTGTGATGTCATCACTGGAATGTGTGAGAGAGGGATCCGGACGTAGGTCGCTGTGATGTCATCACTGGAATGTGTGAGAGAAGGATCCGGACGTAGGTCGCTGTGATGTCATCACTGGAATGTGTGAGAGAAGGATCCGGACGTAGGTCGTTGTGATGTCATCACTGGAGTGTGTGAGAGAGGGATCCGGACGTAGTTCGCTGTGATGTCATCACTGGAGTGTGTGAGAGAAGGATCCGGACGTAGGTCGCTGTGATGTCATCACTAGAGTGTGTGAGAGAAGGATCTGGATGTAGGTCGCTGTGATGTCATCACTGGAGTGTGTGAGAGAAGGATCTGGACGTAGGTCGCTGTGATGTCATCACTGGAGTGTGTGAGAGAAGGATCCGGACGTAGGTCGCTGTGATGTCATCACTGGAGTGTGTGAGAGAAAGATCCGGACGTAGGTCGCTGTGATGTCATTACTGGAGTGTGTGAGAGAAGGATCTGGACGTAGGTCGCTGTGATGTCATCACTGGAGTGTGTGAGAGAAGGATCTGGACGTAGGTCGCTGTGATGTCATCACTGGAGTGTGTGAGAGAAGGATCCGGACGTAGGTCGCTGTGATGTCATCACTGGAATGTGTGAGAGAGGGATCCGGACGTAGGTCGCTGTGATGTCATCACTGGAATGTGTGAGAGAAGGATCCGGACGTAGGTCGCTGTGATGTCATCACTGGAATGTGTGAGAGAAGGATCCGGACGTAGGTCGTTGTGATGTCATCACTGGAGTGTGTGAGAGAGGGATCCGGACGTAGGTCGCTGTGATGTCATCACTGGAGTGTGTGAGAGAAGGATCCGGACGTAGGTCGCTGTGATGTCATCACTAGAGTGTGTGAGAGAAGGATCTGGATGTAGGTCGCTGTGATGTCATCACTGGAGTGTGTGAGAGAAGGATCTGGATGTAGGTCGCTGTGATGTCATCACTGGAGTGTGTGAGAAGGATCCGGACGTAGGTCGCTGTGATGTCATCACTGGAGTGTGTGAGAGAAGGATCCGGACGTAGGTCGCTGTGATGTCATCACTGGAGTGTGTGAGAGAAGGATCCGGACGTAGGTCGCTGTGATGTCATCACTGGAGTCTGTGAGAGAAGGATCCGGACGTAGGTCGCTGTGAGGTCATCACTGGAATGTGTGAGAGAAGGATCTGGACGTAGGTCGCTGTGATGTCATCACTGGAGTGTGTGAGAGAAGGATCCGGACGTAGGTCACTGTGATGTCATCACTGGAGTGTGTGAGAGAGGGATCCGGACGTAGGTCGCTGTGATGTCATCACTGGAGTGTGTGAGAGAAGGATCCGGACGTAGGTCGCTGTGATGTCATCACTGGAGTGTGTGAGAGAAGGATCCGGATGTAGGTCACTGTGATGTCATCACTGGAGTGTGTGAGAGAAGGATCTGGACGTAGGTCGCTGTGATGTCATCACTGGAGTGTGTGAGAGAAGGATCTGGACGTAGGTCGCTGTGATGTCATCACTGGAGTGTGTGAGAGAAGGATCCAGGCGTAGGTCGCTGTGATGTCATCACTGGAGTGTGTGAGAGAAGGATCCGGATGTAGGTCACTGTGATGTCATCACTGGACTGTGTGAGAGAGGGATCCGGACGTAGGTCGCTGTGATGTCATCACTGGAGTTTGTGAGAGAAGGATCCGGACGTAGGTCGCTGTGATGTCATCACTGGAGTTTGTGAGAGAAGGATCCGGACGTAGGTCGCTGTGATGTCATCACTGGAGTGTGTGAGAGAAGGATCCGGACGTAGGTCGCTGTGATGTCATCACTGGAGTGTGTGAGAGAAGGATCTGGACGTAGGTCGCTGTGATGTCATCACTGGAATATGTGAGAGAAGGATCCGGACGTAGGTCGCTGTGATGTCATCACTGGAGTGTGTGAGAGAAGGATCCGGACGTAGGTCGCTGTGATGTCATCACTGGAGTGTGTGAGAGAAGGATCCAGACGTAGGTCGCTGTGATGTCATCACTGGAGTGTGTGAGAGAAGGATCCGGACGTAGGTCGCTGTGATGTCATCACGGGAGTGTGTGAGAGAAGGATCTGGATGTAGGTCGCTGTGATGTCATCACTGGAGTGTGTGAGAGAAGGATCCGGACGTAGGTCGCTGTGATGTCATCACGGGAGTGTGTGAGAGAAGGATTCGGACGTAGGTCGCTGTGATGTCATCAATGGAGTGTGTGAGAGAAGGATCCGGATGTAGGTCGCTGTGATGTCATCACTGGAGTGTGTGAGAGAGGGATCCGGATGTAGGTCGCTGTGATGTCATCACTGGAGTGTGTGAGAGAGGGATCTGGACGTAGGTCGCTGTAATGTCATCACTGGAGTGTGTGAGAGAAGGATCCGGACGTAGGTCGCTGTGATGTCATCACTGGAGTGTGTGAGAGAAGGATCCGGACGTAGGTCGCTGTGATGTCATCACTGGAGTGTGTGAGAGAAGGATCCGGACGTAGGTCGCTGTGATGTCATCACTGGAGTGTGTGAGAGAAGGATCCGGACGTAGGTCGCTGTGAGGTCATCACTGGAATGTGTGAGAGAAGGATCTGGACGTAGGTCGCTGTGATGTCATCACTGGAGTGTGTGAGAGAAGGATCCGGACGTAGGTCACTGTGATGTCATCACTGGAGTGTGTGAGAGAGGGATCCGGACGTAGGTCGCTGTGATGTCATCACTGGAGTGTGTGAGAGAAGGATCCGGACGTAGGTCGCTGTGATGTCATCACTGGAGTGTGTGAGAGAAGGATCCGGATGTAGGTCACTGTGATGTCATCACTGGAGTGTGTGAGAGAAGGATCTGGACGTAGGTCGCTGTGATGTCATCACTGGAGTGTGTGAGAGAAGGATCCGGATGTAGGTCACTGTGATGTCATCACTGGACTGTGTGAGAGAGGGATCCGGACGTAGGTCGCTGTGATGTCATCACTGGAGTTTGTGAGAGAAGGATCCGGACGTAGGTCGCTGTGATGTCATCACTGGAGTTTGTGAGAGAAGGATCCGGACGTAGGTCGCTGTGATGTCATCACTGGAGTGTGTGAGAGAAGGATCCGGACGTAGGTCGCTGTGATGTCATCACTGGAGTGTGTGAGAGAAGGATCTGGACGTAGGTCGCTGTGATGTCATCACTGGAATATGTGAGAGAAGGATCCGGACGTAGGTCGCTGTGATGTCATCACTGGAGTGTGTGAGAGAAGGATCCGGACGTAGGTCGCTGTGATGTCATCACTGGAGTGTGTGAGAGAAGGATCCAGACGTAGGTCGCTGTGATGTCATCACTGGAGTGTGTGAGAGAAGGATCCGGACGTAGGTCGCTGTGATGTCATCACGGGAGTGTGTGAGAGAAGGATCTGGATGTAGGTCGCTGTGATGTCATCACTGGAGTGTGTGAGAGAAGGATCCGGACGTAGGTCGCTGTGATGTCATCACGGGAGTGTGTGAGAGAAGGATTCGGACGTAGGTCGCTGTGATGTCATCAATGGAGTGTGTGAGAGAAGGATCCGGATGTAGGTCGCTGTGATGTCATCACTGGAGTGTGTGAGAGAGGGATCCGGACGTAGGTCGCTGTGATGTCATCACTGGAGTGTGTGAGAGAGGGATCTGGACGTAGGTCGCTGTAATGTCATCACTGGAGTGTGTGAGAGAAGGATCCGGACGTAGGTCGCTGTGATGTCATCACTGGAGTGTGTGAGAGAAGGATCCGGACGTAGGTCGCTGTGATGTCATCACTGGAGTGTGTGAGAGAAGGATCCGGATGTAGGTCGCTGTGATGTCATCACTGGAGTGTGTGAGAGAGGGATCCGGACGTAGGTCGCTGTGATGTCATCACTGGAGTGTGTGAGAGAAGGATCCGGACGTAGGTCGCTGTGATGTCATCACTGGAGTGTGTGAGAGAAGGATCCGGACGTAGGTCGCTGTGATGTCATCACTGGAGTGTGTGAGAGAAGGATCTGGACGTAGGTCGCTGTGATGTCATCACTGGAGTGTGTGAGAGAAGGATCCGGACGTAGGTCGCTGTGATGTCATCACTGGAGTGTGTGAGAGAAGGATCCGGACGTAGGTCGCTGTGATGTCATCACTGGAGTGTGTGAGAGAAGGATCCGGACGTAGGTCGCTGTGATGTCATCACTGGAATGTGTGAGAGAAGGATCTGGACGTAGGTCGCTGTGATGTCATCACTGGAGTGTGTGAGAGAAGGATCCGGACGTAGGTCGCTGTGATGTCATCACTGGAATGTGTGAGAGAAGGATCTGGACGTAGGTCGCTGTGATATCATCACTGGAATGTGTGAGAGAAGGATCTGGACGTAGGTCGCTGTGATGTCATCACTGGAGTGTGTGAGAGAGGGATCCGGACGTAGGTCGCTGTGATGTCATCACTGGAGTGTGTGAGAGAAGGATCCGGACGTAAGTCGCTGTGATGTCATCACTGGAGTGTGTGAGAGAAGGATCCGGACGTAGGTCGCTGTGATGTCATCACTGGAGTGTGTGAGAGAGGGATCCTGACGTAGGTCGCTGTGATGTCATCACTGGAGTGTGTGAGAGAAGGATCCGGACGTAGGTCGCTGTGATGTCATCACTGGAGTGTGTGAGAGAAGGATCTGGACGTAGGTCGCTGTGATGTCATCACTGGAGTGTGTGAGAGAAGGATCCGGACGTAGGTCGCTGTGATGTCATCACTGGAGTGTGTGAGAGAGGGATCCGGACG
Source organism: Anomaloglossus baeobatrachus (assembly GCF_048569485.1). Classification (NCBI taxonomy): domain Eukaryota; kingdom Metazoa; phylum Chordata; class Amphibia; order Anura; family Aromobatidae; genus Anomaloglossus; species Anomaloglossus baeobatrachus. Next base: position 5,017 of record NW_027443323.1, on the reverse strand, counting down.
TAGGTCGCTGTGATGTCATCACTGGAGTGTGTGAGAGAGGGATCTGGACGTAGGTCGCTGTGATGTCATCACTGGAGTGTGTGAGAGAAGGATCCGGACGTAGGTCGCTGTGATGTCATCACTGGAGTGTGTGAGAGAGGGATCCGGACGTAGGTCGCTGTGATGTCATCACTGGAGTGTGTGAGAGAAGGATCCGGACGTAGGTCGCTGTGATGTCATCACTGGAATGTGTGAGAGAAGGATCTGGACGTAGGTCGCTGTGATGTCATCACTGGAATGTGTGAGAGAAGGATCTGGACGTAGGTCGCTGTGATGTCATCACTGGAGTGTGTGAGAGAGGGATCCGGACGTAGGTCGCTGTGATGTCATCACTGGAGTGTGTGAGAGAAGGATCTGGACGTAGGTCGCTGTGATGTCATCACTGGAGTGTGTGAGAGAAGGATCCGGACGTAGGTCGCTGTGATGTCATCACTGGAGTGTGTGAGAGAGGGATCCGGACGTAGGTCGCTGTGATGTCATCACTGGAGTGTGTGAGAGAGGGATCCGGACGTAGGTCGCTGTGATGTCATCACTGGAGTGTGTGAGAGAAGGATCCGGACGTAGGTCGCTGTGATGTCATCATGGGAGTGTGTGAGAGAAGGATCCGGACGTAGGTCGCTGTGATGTCATCACTGGAGTGTGTGAGAGAAGGATCTGGACGTAGGTCGCTGTGATGTCATCACTGGAATGTGTGAGAGAGGGATCCGGACGTAGGTCGCTGTGATGTCATCACTGGAGTGTGTGAGAGAAGGATCCGGACGTGGGTCGCTGTGATGTCATCACTGGAGTGTGTGAGAGAAGGATCCGGACGTAGGTCGCTGTGATGTCATCACTGGAGTGTGTGAGAGAAGGATCCGGACGTAGGTCGCTGTGATGTCATCACTGGAGTGTGTGAGAGAAGGATCTGGACGTAGGTCGCTGTGATGTTATTACTGGAGTGTGTGAGAGAGGGATCCGGACGTAGGTCGCTGTGATGTCATCACTGGAGTGTGTGAGAGACGGATCCGGACGTAGGTCGCTGTGATGTCATCACTGGAGTGTGTGAGAGAAGGATCCGGACGTAGGTCGCTGTGATGTCATCACTGGAGTGTGTGAGAGAAGGATCCGGACGTAGGTCACTGTGATGTCATCACTGGAGTGTGTGAGAGAAGGATCCAGATGTAGGTCGCTGTGATGTCATCACTGGAGTGTGTGAGAGAAGGATCCGGACGTAGGTCGCTGTGATGTCATCACTGGAGTGTGTGAGAGAAGGATCCAGATGTAGGTCGCTGTGATGTCATCACTGGAGTGTGTGAGAGAAGGATCCAGACGTAGGTCGCTGTGATGTCATCACTGGAGTGTGTGAGAGAAGGATCCGGACGTAGGTCGCTGTGATGTCATCACTGGAGTGTGTGAGAGAAGGATCTGGACGTAGGTCGCTGTGATGTCATCACTGGAGTGTGTGAGAGAAGGATCCGGACGTAGGTCGCTGTGATGTCATCACTGGAGTGTGTGAGAGAAGGATCTGGACGTAGGTCGCTGTGATGTCATCACTGGAGTGTGTGAGAGAAGGATCCGGACGTAGGTCGCTGTGATGTCATCACTGGAGTGTGTGAGAGAAGGATCCGGACGTAGGTCGCTGTGATGTCATCACTGGAGTGTGTGAGAGAAGGATCCGGACGTAGGTCGCTGTGATGTCATCACTGGAGTGTGTGAGAGAAGGATCTGGACGTAGGTCGCTGTGATGTCATCACTGGAGTGTGTGAGAGAAGGATCCGGACGTAGGTCGCTGTGATGTCATCACTGGAATGTGTGAGAGAGGGATCCGGACGTAGGTCGCTGTGATGTCATCACTGGAGTGTGTGAGAGAAGGATCCGGACGTAGGTCGCTGTGATGTCATCACTGGAATGTGTGAGAGAAGGATCCGGACGTAGGTCGTTGTGATGTCATCACTGGAGTGTGTGAGAGAGGGATCCGGACGTAGGTCGCTGTGATGTCATCACTGGAGTGTGTGAGAGAAGGATCTGGACGTCGGTCGCTGTGATGTCATCACTGGAGTGTGTGAGAGAAGGATCCGGACGTAGGTCGCTGTGATGTCATCACTGGAGTGTGTGAGAGAAGGATCCGGACGTAGGTCGCTGTGATGTCATCACTGGAGTGTGTGAGAGAAGGATCCAGACGTAGGTCGCTGTGATGTCATCACTGGAGTGTGTGAGAGAAGGATCCGGACGTAGGTCGCTGTGATGTCATCACTGGAGTGTGTGAGAGAAGGATCCGGACGTAGGTCGCTGTGATGTCATCACTGGAGTGTGTGAGAGAAGGATCCGGACGTAGGTCGCTGTGATGTCATCACTGGAGTGTGTGAGAGAAGGATCCGGACGTAGGTCGCTGTGATGTCATCACTGGAGTGTGTGAGAGAAGGATCCGGGCGTAGGTCGCTGTGATGTCATCACTGGAGTGTGTGAGAGAGGGATCCGGACGTAGGTCGCTGTGATGTCATCACTGGAGTGTGTGAGAGAAGGATCCAGATGTAGGTCGCTGTGATGTCATCACTGGAGTGTGTGAGAGAAGGATCCGGACGTAGGTCGCTGTGATGTCATCACTGGAATGTGTGAGAGAAGGATCCGGACGTAGGTCGCTGTGATGTCATCACTGGAGTGTGTGAGAGAAGGATCTGGACGTAGGTCGCTGTGATGTCATCACTGGAGTGTGTGAGAGAAGGATCTGGACGTAGGTCGCTGTGATGTCATCACTGGAGTGTGTGAGAGAAGGATCCGGACGTAGGTCGCTGTGATGTCATCACTGGAGTGTGTGAGAGAAGGATCCGGACGTAGGTCGCTGTGATGTCATCACTGGAGTGTGTGAGAGAAGGATCCGGACGTAGGTCGCTGTGATGTCATCACTGGAGTGTGTGAGAGAAGGATCCGGACGTAGGTCGCTATGATGTCATCACTGGAGTGTGTGAGAGAAGGATCTGGACGTAGGTCGCTGTGATGTCATCACTGGAGTGTGTGAGAGAAGGATCCAGACGTAGGTCGCTGTGATGTCATCACTGGAATGTGTGAGAGAAGGATCCGGATGTAGGTCGCTGTGATGTCATCACTGGAGTGTGTGAGAGAAGGATCCGGACGTAGGTCGCTGTGATGTCATCACTGAAATGTGTGAGAGAAGGATCCGGACGTAGGTCGCTGTGATGTCATCACTGGAGTGTGTGAGAGAGGGATCCGGACGTAGGTCGCTGTGATGTCATCACTGGAGTGTGTGAGAGAAGGATCCGGACGTAGGTCGCTGTGATGTCATCACTGGAGTGTGTGAGAGAAGGATCCGGACGTAGGTCGCTGTGATGTCATCACTGGAGTGTGTGAGAGAAGGATCCGGACGTAGGTCGCTGTGATGTCATCACTGGAGTGTGTGAGAGAAGGATCCGGACGTAGGTCGCTATGATGTCATCACTGGAGTGTGTGAGAGAAGGATCTGGACGTAGGTCGCTGTGATGTCATCACTGGAGTGTGTGAGAGAAGGATCCAGACGTAGGTCGCTGTGATGTCATCACTGGAATGTGTGAGAGAAGGATCCGGATGTAGGTCGCTGTGATGTCATCACTGGAGTGTGTGAGAGAAGGATCCGGACGTAGGTCGCTGTGATGTCATCACTGAAATGTGTGAGAGAAGGATCCGGACGTAGGTCGCTGTGATGTCATCACTGGAGTGTGTGAGAGAAGGATCCAGACGTAGGTCGCTGTGATGTCATCACTGGAGTGTGTGAGAGAAGGATCCGGACGTAGGTCGCTGTGATGTCATCACTGGAGTGTGTGAGAGAAGGATCCGGACGTAGGTCGCTGTGATGTCATCACTGGAGTGTGTGAGAGAAGGATCCGGGCGTAGGTCGCTGTGATGTCATCACTGGAGTGTGTGAGAGAGGGATCCGGACGTAGGTCGCTGTGATGTCATCACTGGAGTGTGTGAGAGAAGGATCCAGATGTAGGTCGCTGTGATGTCATCACTGGAGTGTGTGAGAGAAGGATCCGGACGTAGGTCGCTGTGATGTCATCACTGGAATGTGTGAGAGAAGGATCCGGACGTAGGTCGCTGTGATGTCATCACTGGAGTGTGTGAGAGAAGGATCTGGACGTAGGTCGCTGTGATGTCATCACTGGAGTGTGTGAGAGAAGGATCTGGACGTAGGTCGCTGTGATGTCATCACTGGAGTGTGTGAGAGAAGGATCCGGACGTAGGTCGCTGTGATGTCATCACTGGAGTGTGTGAGAGAAGGATCCGGACGTAGGTCGCTGTGATGTCATCACTGGAGTGTGTGAGAGAAGGATCCGGACGTAGGTCGCTGTGATGTCATCACTGGAGTGTGTGAGAGAAGGATCCGGACGTAGGTCGCTATGATGTCATCACTGGAGTGTGTGAGAGAAGGATCTGGACGTAGGTCGCTGTGATGTCATCACTGGAGTGTGTGAGAGAAGGATCCAGACGTAGGTCGCTGTGATGTCATCACTGGAATGTGTGAGAGAAGGATCCGGATGTAGGTCGCTGTGATGTCATCACTGGAGTGTGTGAGAGAAGGATCCGGACGTAGGTCGCTGTGATGTCATCACTGAAATGTGTGAGAGAAGGATCCGGACGTAGGTCGCTGTGATGTCATCACTGGAGTGTGTGAGAGAAGGATCCGGACGTAGGTCGCTGTGATGTCATCACTGGAATGTGTGAGAGAAGGATCCGGACGTACGTCGCTGTGATGTCATCACTGGAGTGTGTGAGAGAAGGATCCGGATGTAGGTCGCTGTGATGTCATCACTGGAGTGTGTGAGAGAAGGATCCGGACGTAGGTCGCTGTGATGTCATCACTGGAGTGTGTGAGAGAAGGATCCGGACGTAGGTCGCTGTGATGTCATCACTGGAGTGTGTGAGAGAAGGATCCGGACGTAGGTCGCTGTGATGTCATCACTGGAGTGTGTGAGAGATGGATCCGGACGTAGGTCGCTGTGATGTC